>NC_088300.1:67572929-67868936 GCF_032854445.1 Liolophura sinensis
GAGATGTTATTATTGGCCGAATCATAGAAGTAGGTCAGCGCCGCTGGAAAGTGGAGACACATTCTAAACTGGATTCCGTTCTGCTCTTGTCGTCAGTGAATCTGCCAGGAGGTGAGCTGGTGAGTTGCCTCCCCTTGAACGTAAATCGGCTTCAGCAGATCATGTATGTATTATTGGTAGAAGACAAGTGATCTTTTGCAAACGTTAGAAAGCCCCAAAGGCCACGAGAGCTTCATTGACGGCTCATTGTGACCAAGGCCTTACAAGCAATTTGTGTGAAGGAATCAACAAATTTCCTGTACCGAGACTGGTTTTGAACCTGCATTTTGTGCGGCCCAGCGATTCAGTGGCCGGCACTTCGAACTATGACATGTGACGCCACATGTATTGAATTCCATGTTGCTGTCAGAAGAAATCACTGATGCGTACCCTCTGGATTACTACAGCGTAGGAACTGACAATTTAAAACCATTTGAATGGGTTGGGAAAAATTCTACCAAAAGAAACTAAAACATGAACCATTTTTCTGGACAGTGGTTTAATGGCCTTTCATTTGGTATAAAATATGCACATTATGCTAGTTGATAGTCTGATTGTTAATGTAATGGATGACAGGTGCTATGTTCTTCATTAAAATAGATGATGTGTAATTGTAGTTCTGCTGAGTAGTTATTGATTTCTTGTTTGGCTTGCAGATACGAAGTATGGAGAGGTGATGTAACAGGGGGATAAAGCCTGGGTGACGCGGTTGCCCAGGCTTTAAAGTTTTTAGCCAATCATAATGTTGAAGTGGCCATCTCTCATAGTGCAGAGATAGCCAATCATCAGTAGCAATTTGCATATCAAAGACTGAGGAATTTTTTTTACCTCATAGCTCAACATTTCATCAGTCATTGGGTTGCAGTTGCCACCCATGGAACATGGATTGCCAAATGCTGTTCGTGTTTTCCTTGTCAAAGACCTCTGTAGTAAATTTGTGCACAAATTCCCCCCAGTTTAGCACTGCAGTGATTTACAACTCTATAACATACGAAGTCTCTGCTCTACAATTCTTACATATACAATAAACAGTCATAATTGTGACAGTATAATAATATTGACCTTTGTTGTTGATTTAATGGCAAGGTCTTTGCACTATCTAAAAATAGAGAATAATATGTAAATGTGACATTGTCAATCGTTATACTTTATTTTCATTAAGAGGTCAATATTTGAACATATCACGTGACAGGAAGAAAAAATTCTTCCAAGAATCCAGAAATTATTTTAATTTTTGTTTCAGAGACGGAGATCTGAAGAGGATGAAAAGATGATGAGGCAGTACCTAAAAGAGGGAGATCTTATAAGTGTATCTTTTGAAATATGAAATTATACATGAACTTTGGATCTTGAAGATTTTTTCCAATGTGTGGAGAGTGATTTTTGTGGCCGGCTTCCTAATGCACAAAAGACATTCATAGAGAAGAAGAAGACAGCTTTTACAGGACTTCAGTAATGTCTGTGACAGCAATGCATCAGTTAAAAAAATCAGCCATTTTTGCAATCTTTGTTGGCTTGAATTTGTAGTCTTGAAGTCCCTGTTACATTGTGTGTGGTGTGTTTTAGAGGATTGAGGGCTTCCCGTTCATCCAGTATTGGTTGAATTTGCCATTAGGCATTGGCATTAGCCATAACACACTGTTTCTACCACACAACCAGTTTGTCTTACTACATAGAGTTAAAATCCAGAATTTCAGAGAATTTAGTTTGTAAGTGAAGCAAGCTGTGGGAACCGGCTGTGACCAAGTAATTATGGCTATGACCTCTTAATCACTATACCACATGAGACTAACACGTAAAGTTTCCTGGAGACCACTTACCTTTTGTCAGTATGTCGCACATTCGCAGCATACTGTAATTCTTCAACCTTTTTGCGCATTTGCAAGGTTTTATTCTGTGTTGACTGATAAAAATGTACTTTTTGGGAAGCCCTGACACTGGCCAATCCAACCAGTGTAGTTCTATCTGCGAAATCAAATTCAAAATGTGCATAAATTGCACTGAAAGTTCCTCTTTTATATGCGTAAAGGTTGAGGAATTGTGGTTACAGGTCAAAAATCTGACATTGTGTACTCCGTACACTTCAGTTGGCTGGACCCATTATATACCACTAGGTTGTTGTGAAGTGTTTTGTACTTCGTGGAGTGGTAGTTTTAACACAACATGGACAAGTACAATACCACTTCATAATGTACAAAGCACTTCACAATGACGTATTTATTATATTGCTCAAGCTGTTCAAGGATTTTCATCACCTGTACAAATAACCACCAAGTAGAAATACCAAGACAATGATGTTCATATCAGGACTGTTTGTTTGGTTCCACCAAAACAAGCTAGAGCTGTGATATATATGTAGTTCCAATAGTGATTTGCAAATCTATCAATCACTATAAATTTGATGATGTATAAAAAAAAAATAGCCTGGAGTAGGTTTTTCGGTCTCCATGTTCTCCGTCAGGCAGCATAAGCAGCACTTGAATATTCCTATCTGGCTTTTTGTTTTCTCTTTGTGATGTTGTTTGGAGTTTAGGAATTAAATGAAATTTCTTCCTTTGTCAATGTTAACAAAAATGCCTTCAGCTACCTCCCTTTGCTACTGCACGGTTGGAAAATAATATGGCGTTTTGACACTGGCCAATCCTGACACTGGCCAATCCAAGTTATTGCTCCAAGTTCAGGACGGTCATCTGGTATAATCCAATTGGTTTCATTTGACTGCACTCACAGCTATATAATAATGGCTGATATTTGCATAGGTATAGACTTTTGAGTATAGTGTTAAACATCAATCAAAGAACAATCAATTATTCAGTGCGTTTATAGCCTTGTGACATTGGCGGGTTTCCTTGACCATTCTGGCCAGGCTGAGGTTCACTCGGTCTACGCAGATGGAAGTCTCTCTCTGCACACCAGGAGTCTTAAGTATGGTAAGGTGAGTGGAACGTCACACTTTAAAGGATAACTGTAGAATGGAACAAGCCCGATCAGCATTTCAGGTGTCTCGAAAGTTCAAGGAAATACAGGTGAGACAGGGTAGGGTCTCTCACACACTAGCGTAAGCAGTAAGGCGTAATTTCTATAGTTGCAAGATTGAATTAGCACCTACCGTATAGTCATGTCTTTTAGCTGCGGTAGTTTGTGAGAGCCCCCATCTTGTGGCATATAAATCTGTGTGAACTCTTGAGACCCCTGAAATAGTAATTGGTCTTATTCTGCTCTAAGTTGCTGAAAGTTACCTCAAAAATGAGTTCTTTGATGCGCACACAAAGCCACTGTTGAAATCTGCCTGAGGAGTCTACTCATTCAGGACTGTGTGCCACCATTGTGGGCAAAATGATGACATGATGCCATCACGACTCCTGTTACACTTGTTCCAGTGTTGTGTAGTCTGAAACTTTCTGTTTACTTTCATTTTGGATTTTTCTCTTGCTGCAGCATGCTAAGCAATTTTTTTGGCCCCATGGTTACACCACTGTTTGTTTTCAAGCCAACATTTTTCATATTCCTGTCTCGCAGTTAAGTCAAGGAAGCCTGGTGCAAGTCTCCCCATCTTTGGTCAAGAAACGTAAAACTCATTTTCACAATCTGCCATGTGGAGCCAGCCTCATTCTGGGTAACAACGGCTACATCTGGATCAGTCCTACGCTGAACGAAGAGATGGACGACACTGGAGGATATGAGCAGAATTTTGAGGTGAACCATTCGATAGTTTGTTGAGTAGAATTGTTGGGCCATTGATTGGAAGTAGAACCAGTGAAGTCAGTAAAGTTGGTTTCATTTCATGATAAATAAATGGGCTACACAATGCGGCAACTGAAAGCTACAGATAATATAAGAAATGGCACAGTTTCTTACCATGAGACATATCCTGTGTAGGTTCAGTCCTTGACCTTGGCATCATTTTCTATTTATTTGTCGGGGTCATGATCATTTGCTTTTCCCTTTCATGTATTTATAGAGTTGACCCTGTTCTCTGTGAACATGGCTTAAAAGTATGTATGTCACATGAGAAGGTTTGTCAGTAACTTGCCAAAGTTTGGTAGTTTACTGTTGACACAAAGATTCTTGAGTAAACAACAATCAGAAATAAATAAATAAGATAAGATAAGAAATATCTTATTATGTAGGCCCTGTACTGGATCTGACAACCTTTACAATATATGTAATACATCAGTCAGTCAGTCAGTGGACTAATAATGGTGGTGACTGAAATGTTTTATTTTCCAGCCCATTCCAAGATCAGACAGGGAAGTTATAGCTCGGATGCGAAACTGCGTCTTAGCTCTGGCAGACAGTAAGATGATGCTATTTGACAGTAGTATACTCTACACGTATGAGGCCTCACTCAAGCACCCAGTGAGTCAAACGTCATTTTGGTATAATCATAGAATATTTTTTCCCATCCTATACTGTCCAAACTTTTGCCCAAGTTACACATTTCAGAGGTCTTAGAATCATGTTTTGAGGTGTGCATTGAAAGTAGAGAGATTTCCTACTGGAAAAATGTAAGTTTCCAGACCAAAAGACCCTTAAAATGCACCTTGTGGATGAATTTTTGGGTCTGATACAGTAGAGCTTTTAGGATAAATGCGCATGACATTGTGATACAGCTGTAGCATGACATTGTGATACATGTGTAGCCTGATGTGATACATGTGTAGCATGACGTTGTGATACATGTGTAGCATGACATTGTGATACATGTGTAGCCTGATGTGATACATGTGTAGCATGACGTTGTGATACATGTGTAGCATGACATTGTGATAATTTGTAGCATGACATTGTGATACATGTGTAGCCTGACATTGTGATACATGTGTAGCCTGACATTGTGATACATGTGTAGCCTGATGTGATACATATGTAGCATGACGTTGTGATACATGTGTAGCCTGACATTGTGATACATGTGTAGCATGACATTGTGATACATGTGTAGCCTGACATTGCGATACATGTGTAGCCTGACATTGCGATACATGTGTAGCCTGACATTGTGATACAAGTGTAGCCTGACATGATACATGTATAGCATGACGTTGTGATGCATGTGTAGCCTGACATTGTGATACATGTGTAGCCTGACATTGTGATACATGTGTAGCCTGACATTGTAATACATGTGTAGCATGACATTGTGATACATGTGTAGCCTGACGTTGTGATACATGTGTAGCCTGACATTGTGATACATGTGTAGCATGACATTGTGATACATGTGTAGCCTGACGTTGTGATACATGTGTAGCATGACGTTGTGATACATGTGTAGCCTGACATTGTGATACATGTGTAGCATGACGTGATACATGTGTAGCCTGACATTGTGATACATGTGTAGCATGACGTTGTGATACATGATGTTGTGATACATGAGTAGCCTGACATTGTGATACACGTGTAGCATGACGTGATACGTGTGTAGCATGATGTTGTGATACATGTATAGCATGACATTGTGATACATGCGTAGTCTGACATTGTGATATATGTGTAGCATGACATTGTGATACATGTGTTATCTTGCTCCTTTTTCAGGTAAAAGACCTTCTAAAGCCAGAGATTGCCACAGAAGTCGTTAACCATGCTGTTCATCGCCTAGAGACAATGTAATCCTGGAGACCATGTTATCCTGGAGGTCGTTAACATGGCTGTTATCGCCTGGAGAACAATCCTGGAGGTTGTTAATATCACTGTTCATCGCCTGGAGACCATGTAATCCTGTAGACCATGTAATCCTGGAGGTGGTTAACATGGCTGTTCATCACCTGGAGACCATGTAATCCTGGCGGTAGTTAACATGACAGTTCATCGCCTGAAGACCATGTAATCCAGGAGACCATGTAATCCTGGAGGTGGTTAACATCACTGTTCATCGCCTGGAGACCATGTTATCCAGGAGACCATGTAATCCTGGAGGTGGTTAACTGTAGTTCATCACCTGGGAACGATGCAGTTCTGAAGGTGGTTACTGTGGTTACTTTCATGTCTTCTGATAAAGACAGCACCACCCAGAGAAGTGCAGATTGAAGCAGATGAATAACGCTTTCTCCCTTTGATACCATTTGCGTCAACCAGTAGTGGAGAAAGGGAGATAATAGCCACATGGCTAACAGCCAAAGACAAGCAGGATTATCTGCCCTTTATCATTGTATGATAAATGAGAGCAAATTTTATTGTTGGCAGAATTGTAGGATGCAGCAAAATCCAGATGGTTCTTATGTACAGATTTTGGATACTGTCAGTGTCTGTAGGAATATACACAGTGTTATCGAGGGTTTAAGGAATCTACCTTCCAAGCAGACTACATCAGGGTGTACATTGGAACAGCCAGTGATTTCTTTTGAGTATTAAGGGGATCCAGGATATGTTACCATCTTATCTCTGTGAGGCTCAAGTGACTTTTGCCTTATTAACATGCTTGGTTCTTTAGCCATTGTCTGTTGAAAACACTAGTGCTTGTAATGGTCCTCTCAACCAGTAGATGGCTGAAAGAAAATTCTAAAGAAAATAAAATGAGTGAATTTAACGGGGTCATCTCCTATGTTTCCAGGGAAAGAATCAACTTTGAGTTGTACAGAGGTCAAAAGCTGATGGTTAAAGTCAGATAAGATGCCCCTGTGTTGAATATGCTTGATTCCTTGGGAAGTACTGTGAAATAAGTGACTAACTGAAGGGGTGAACGGATGGCTTGAGAGTGCAGAAAAGCTTCAAGTAGCCTGATTATGTGTCTTTGATAATGGAGCTCTATGAGTTGATGGTTATATTACTGTAAAAAATTCATCAAAGTTTTTGTACATTTGCAATAAAGATGTCTATTCAGGCATATTATGAGGGCATTATTCTATGTAGATTAATAAAATTATCTTTCTTGTGAAATCCTGAAATTGACCAACATGTGTAGACATTCTCAGATAGAGGTCATAGGAAACCAGATTGGGCCCATAGGAAACCAGGTAGCCTCAAAGGAAACCTTATAAAACCCAGAGGAAACCAGGCAAATTCGAGGGAAAACCAGATCACATAAGAGGAAATAAGATGGAGCCCATAGGAAACCAACAGTTTAAATAGTTTAAGTTTAAATACAAAACCAGCAATTTTTGATGGCCTGCTAAAAATTCATCAACCAGAACCAATCTAAAATGATATTCAAAGTCAAAAATTGGAATACCTTACGGCCGTAAGTGGGAATGTCTGACTGCAACCTGCTGATGGTTGTGGGTTTCCCCCGGGCTCTGCCCGGTTTCCTCCCAACATAATGCTGGCCGCAGTCGTATAAGTGAAATATTCTTGAGTACGGCGTAAAACACCAATCAAATAAATCAATAAATGGTCTACCCCACCCGGTCTCATGATCATCTTACTATGCAGACCATTCCTAGATGACAGTAACAGCTTTGATGAGAATCAGATTTCTTGGATCACTTGCCCTAGGAAGTAGAGGAAGATGTCAAAATGGCTATAGGCACTATATACACATGTATTCCACATGATCTTGGATTAGAAACCATGAACAATTGGCTTCTCTAAATTCTCTACGTCCCTTCAACAACGTTTTAAAAGTGAATTTATCATTGATAGTTTTAAATTTATTTTCAACAAATAATTCTTTTTGATTCTGTGATGAATATCACATGCAAATATTAAGTACTGCCATGGGAACCAAAATGACCCCAGTATACGCAACGTTGATGATTAGGTTTCTTGAAATTTAAATGTATGAAATGTTTTTTTCGAAATACAGAAATGAGAATGTTCAAATCTAAGAAGGTTGGTGTTATTTTCGTATTTTCGGCCATCAAAAAAAAAAAAAAAAACAGATGGCTGTTTGATATCCCTAATGCATTGCATCCTCAAGTTCTTTTGCAGTGGATACAAGTGGTATCTGTAATATGTTTTTCTTGGATATTCCGGTCCTCAAATCTTTGCGCATTATAATGCCAGATATATTTCAGAAACCAGCCAATACCTACTGTAGGCCTATCTTCATTTTAACTCCAAGCACGCCAGGTACACACGGGTAAATATCTCTTGTTTATTGGCTAGACGGGTGTGTACCATTGCCGTTAATCCAACTATTTCGAATGAGGCTGTAGGTCTAATCCTAGGGGAATAACAGATGCTAGCTGAGATGAGAAAATCTCATAAGTATTTTCAGGCAAATCTCACAAAAATGCTTATAAAAATATATTATCCCTACATACCATCCCAACAATAATAATATATTCCTTATAATAATGAACATTACCTGTATAGAACAATAGCGTTAAAATGAAAAGGTTATTTCCAAATCTACAATTATTAACACTGAGCGACACAGCCCAAACCTAAAGAAAATGTTGACGAGAGCTGGTTCACCTCAGTAAACCAATGCAAGGCACGTGTAAATGAACGTAACATACTCAAATGTGGGACGTACATTCATAAATTGGAAGGTGTTAAAACTTACTCCGCCTTCACTGTTAAAATTAAAAGATTTTGTGAATTCAAATGTTTTGTATATGCACTCATATGCCATGGGTGTGGGAAACTATACACTGGTCAGCCAACAGTTTTATGATCCAGGCTAATCGTATACAAACAACAATTTTCTTTAACGAAAGTCACTTCTTGGTAGTCGACACATAAGACAATGTTCTCTCCCTTTAACACTACTTTTCAATTTTATCATTTTACAAAGTTCAGGAAGGAAAACTGACTTTCTTAGATGTTGAAGAAAGTGTTTATGTTTATTAGTGAGTGTCAACCCGGTCTGAATGAAAGCCACCCCTCTAGAACATTCAGAGGTTAAAACTATACACGTGCTCAATGAAGGTGTTTTATGCCTATAAACATAGCGTCAAGTAGGCAAGAAAGAGTTTTTTTGAAATTGCGAAGAAAGTTTCATACAATTTAATTTTAGGAACCCCGTGGCTGTACCTAAAATTGCATATAGTATACATCATTGAAGCAAAATGAATTATTGTTCAAAATAAAGTTAATACTATCAATGAAAAATTCAAGCTTACCCGTTACAGCGCATACCACCATTAACAAATTTTGTATAGAAATCTTGCAAAACGCCGAGGTCTCTAAGATCACGCTGATGAGGTAAAAAGTGATGTAAGAACCAAAAAAAAAAAAAAAAGCATCTCTGTCTCATCCTTTGTTCCTATTGTTCTCTACCTACGTGTATGTTCAACAGGATTCCAATGTTCACCTGACAAAGCTTTATTGATGAATGCTGATTGTAGGCCCGCGCAAGGACCTCAGCGGTAAGGCTTAGTGTAAAGCGGTTCACAGACGCTCAATATTTTCGCCATTATTTTTGGTTGAATATTACTGAAGAAAAGTTTTGGTTGTCCCCACACACTCAGTATCAGTGAATCAACATTCAACATATCCATAGCACTTTCAAGTTTAAAGAAAGGGCAGAAAAGGCGAGGAAAGTTCACGAAACTGGTACCTCGAGTGTGAAAAATTTGGCCACACCAGTCTACTTTGAGAAAAAAAGGAGCCAGGAGATTATAAAAGCTATTTTTGTCTCTGGTACTGCAGTCTTCCGATTTAATCATTCATAGACAGGGTAGCTCATGGTATTATTTAATCACCCCAAGAAGAAAAGCTCTTTCTTTGGGTAATGCATAATGCTGTCACATAGACGTCCACGTGGAAAATGAAACATTGCGCTATGATGTTCAAGACACGTTCAGTTATACTGATGACTCATCAATAAAAATCTACTGAGATTTGATTCTTCAATAATACTGACATCAATATTTTCGGCTTCAATATGCCATTCAGACGTTCAATATTATTGTCAATATTCATTATTGAATATGTGTAGCGAGTGGAGAGTGCGCCACATGCGCTGGAAGAAGTATGTGTTCCAAGATTTCTACCGGGCACCTTACTGATCGCCTTATGTTAAACAGATGGTCACGTTTTGTCTGTGAGCTAAAACTTCTAACAATTTAGCGAGAAAATCGTTGGCCATAGATTACAGCGGTGCAGACTTTTCACCCAAGTGTGTGCAGTCCAATTTTCTACGTTGGTGCTAAAAACAAATTGTACTGGGTACTGTATACCAGTGCTCGACCACACCTTCAGTGACATTGTGGATTTAGTCTACAGTGGGCAGAAATTAGGATAAATTTGTACCTTCCCTAAACTGCAGTTAGTCTTACACAAAGTCTGCATGCTTTTTGATATGGGAAAGATTTAAATGTTCTAAAACTAAAGTGTAAGGAATACTTATAGGACGGTAGGAAACATTATAGTTAAAGGAATCCAGAATCAAGGCCGATGGAAACCCACGACCGTGCTCTCAGACCTGCGGCCGGAGAGGAAGCCAGCATGAACTGGACTTGAGCTCAGAGCGACCGCATTAGTGAGAGGCTCCTGGTCATTGTACGTTCATGGCACGCTAGCCACTTCGGTCACGGAGGCCCCGTTAGTCGTATACATTAAAAACACGTCGACCGCCAAATACAGAGCTACTCAGTCTATATAATTTGGTACAGGTTTCAGCATTCTAACTTTGAAACTTTTCAAGTTACAAGCCAAACACAGACTCCACTTGAGAAAAGCTTCCTTAGCCATTGTACACATTCCCGTCCGCGTTACTCAAATGGCCCGAATATAATATTTTCTCCAACACTTATAGCTAAAAACTATTGGTCTCTCGGCATTCCTACGAAAGATCTTCACTTTGGTGAAAGGTTGAGGTATCTAGCTTTACACCTTTTCAAGTGACAGGTCCAAAATAAAGACCTCTCATGAGCTTTTTCATTGCATGCCTTTAAATATTGCCATTTTTGGTCAAAGTTAATGTTATTTTTAGAAGCAGCTCACCTAAATTTCCATATGATTACATCTTTTGGACCTAGATAAAGTTCCACAGAAAAAAAAATGAAATTTTCTTCACGAGACATAATGAGATGTGACATAATGAGATGCTACTATATATTTTCGAAATTCCAAATTTCAGAATAATCGTCTCAGTAGTTACCGTTTAAAGGTTTGAACAAAATCCAAGACGGCTGCCAAGTCACGTGACCTTCATCACTCAGTTTTTGCCCCCAACCTAAGCCATGCACACATGAAATTTAAATCAGTCAAACCGCATCCATTATATAAGTGCTGAGGTCGAGGAGGAATAATCATCATGAAAACCTGAACAATTTCAACAGGTTTTCCAGCCCAAAGAGCTTGTCATCCTAATACATATTAGTATTTCGAAAAAATGCCTTTATATGATAAACGGCATGAGAAAGGGTTTACCATAAAACACACACATGTGTATTTAATTGTATATTACTTGCTACGGTTCTTTAAGCTGTCTTTCTTTAAGAAAAATATAGGAATTTTTTTAGCATTTAACTATAGGCCTATGGGCGTAAACACGTGTCCACTAAAGAACGTACGAAGATGAAGAAATACAGGATTACAGCACAAATACAGAAATACAGCACAAATTTGACAATTTGTGTTAGATATCACAAATGCTCATATATATCAAGTATACTCTTAATATAGGTGGTTGACTCCAGTCTGGCGTGAGTGAAAAAAAAATTCCTTTATCTTTAACTTATTTCTATATCTCACTTTTAATTTTCACCCCGAAGGACTAATCAACAGCTACTCCGCAAGAATGCTTACAGGCTTAAGATGTGTGTACACCTCAATATGAGGTATGAATGGAGTGAATATCGGGTGTACGCCTCATATACACCTCAGTGTGAGGTATAGATGAGGTGTACCCTAACTACACCTCCGTCATATGCCTATACCTCAGAAATACCTCAGGAACTTAGAACACTTTGAATATGAGATAAATAGATACCTCAGATCCACCTCAGCAACTCTGAATGTTAAAAAAAAAAGAATAATGTACCTCCTTATAGAAAGAGGTTTTGAATAATTAAGTGGTCATCAGATTACATTTTACTTTAAATATGGTGACTACAAAATTACAAATGTTTGTGCATGTGCAAAAAAATGTTTACGAAATAAATACAAACCTTTGCCTTGCTTTATACTGATGTCCCAATATTGACCAGTCAAAGAGTATTAATATATTTGTTTCTAATTATTCCAAGATGGCTGTCCCAAACAGTGCATGTGCACGTCTAGGCTGTGGCAGACCCAGTTATGCATTGACTGACCGATAGTTCCTCGTGCAGAATTTGTGGCCTTTGGGTGCATGAAAAGTTCTTAACTGCATAGAAAAGGAATACGCAGCACTCAGCAAATTTTGATCAAGCAGCTAGAAAGCCTCAAGTAAATGTATATCACTGTTGCTGTTGTAAACCAGCAGACATTTACAGACAGGCCTACTGTAAACTATGAATTGCACTCACAACTTGATCTATAATTTATACAGCCAGTACTAGTACCTCAGTGTTTTGAACTTATTTTCTATGAAAATAAAAGTGAAAACAGTGTATTGAATACTAGTTACACTTAGGTACATCCACCTTGACTATAAACATATAGCTCAGCTGTAACTCAGATGTAGCTCAGACATCCAGTTTTTTTTAGCTATGGTCTTTCCCGGGTACTCCTCCACTGAGGTGTACTTGAGGTATTAATTTGCATAATTAGCAGTGCCTCAGATACACTTTCATTGTACCTCACATACACCTCAAGTATACCTCAGACACACATAAGATCAGATATGCTACACCTCATTGGTACACCTCTGATGTACCAGTAAGTATGTATATAACACATCCAGTATACCTTATCAAGGTAAGAGTAGGCCTATGTATGCAGTGGGTCTTTGCGAAAAGCCAGTTAATGGCTATTTTATCACGCAAGAAAGCGGTATCAATGAAAAGATCAAGCTCTTGATAATTATACATATACACAGATAATCAGAGTAATCTATACGATAATGAATACATCGTATTGCTAGTACGCAATGTCTAGAATTCATAAGGCTAAGCAATGCACTGCGCGCGCACCTAGGCTTTGCCTATTTCATATTGTGTATCAATGATAATGGCTTGCCCTTTGTACCACGACGATTACGGCTTCACCCGAGGTCTGCCCAATTTCCTCCCACCATATTGGTGGCCGCCGTCGTATAAGCGAGATATTCATGAGTACAGTGTAAAACACCACTCAAATAAATAAATCAACGGCTTGAAGTCAGGCATACACCTCCATGTTCTGTCCTTGAACAAAAATAACACGGTTTTATACTCATTATAGCGAATCGATGCCGCTAGTAGATGTTCAGTTCTGGCCAAGAAATTTTTAATTTTGTAAAGCGTTATGCTAGTATTTGATCCTCTTTCGTCTTTATTCTTAGTCCTAGTCTTGACTTTCCAGGTATAGTGGCGCGCAAGGGGGTTAGTGGCCGCTGTGGTAAACGGCTGGTGTTAATAGTCGCTAATTTCACACAACTATCCACCAGACACAGGGACTAGAGCTTACGGCTGAATAACGATTTCCTGTGTAGTGCTCTTCCTTGGATAAGTATGTAGAGCGACGAGGTAATAAACTATTTCAATAACTATAGCGGAATCGGTGAGTTTTTAGGACACGACCTATCTGTTTCAAACAGTGCTTGCGTAAAGGCACAATCTATGGATAACATGTTGATGTTGTTGTTGATCAAATCACATACCGGGAATATAAGTCAGCAAGTTAACAAAGTAAGTCTGGATCCAAGCACAGGCGTTCGAATCCAGTCACTATATATACCAACCTCCTACATATATGTAAGAAGTGTATGAAACGACTTGTGTGGCACTTATATGTGTTATCTGGACCTAGTAAAAATACAATTGATTTGGAAATACTAATGCTGGATTCGAGCAGACATAAGCACCAGGTAGAGAAACAAGTGGAAATGTTGGAAGTGGAAGGCTTGATTTCTTGACATTGCAAGAAATCAAGCATTGGTGCCGGTCGAAAGTCGTTTCATAACTTTACTTCTTATAGATGTGTAGAAAGCTGGTACATGTACTTGGCATAGGCCCCCCTATATAGGGTTTTTATGGACTGGATTCAAGCACCTGTGGTTCAAGTTAGCAGAATTCTAGGGCTAGCCTTAACAGTCTGTTCATGTCATGGGATATTTCGCTACATCACAGATTCGTGGGATATTTCGCAAATAAGGCCTGTCTATTAATTTGTAGGAGAACTTTTCATACAATGAATAAGCAGTGTCGGACAGGGTGAGCTGGGGTTCTTGAAAGCTAACATGGCTAAAGGATGTAATTTTATGGAAACTGCTAACAGCGCATAAGCAAGATATATATTCCATCTAGCTACTATTGTGAACAAACAGCAAACTTCAGGCATTTGAGACCAATTTAATGGTTAATTATTGTCTCTAACACAGTGACAAACTGGTATAGCAATATCATGAGGTTTTTAAATGGAACATGCTCTGATGTTGGTTTGGGGCATGTTGGATGCTGGATGTGAAATTCATTTCACTTCAGTTCATTAAAGAATCTGCTTTTCACAATGAACATAGTTATGAGAAAAAGGTTAAAATCGGTCTGGTTGGGCAATGTTGCTCTCCTGTTCTGTTCAGGTTTCAGTTTTAATGCTGCTTTAAAGGGAACCTATATTTTTTTGTTCTAGATTGTAGAAAGCTTATTCGACTAGGCACCCTATTTAACTGTTTATACTATGTAACATTTATAAAATAAAGGCAACATAGTACAGATATGTAGCAGTATACCTGAAAAAAAATCTTCTTTGGAAATATTCCATGCACTAATTAACATGCACAACCTGTGGAAATCATTATCTGGGTCATGAAATATGTTGCATTGAGTCAGTACATCTCTGCTGTAAAGAAAACACACAATTGTGCAAAAACAAATATTTGTCACTGCATATCATAATCATTCCCTGTTTTATCTTTCAGTGGGGAGATACTGTGAACAGCAGCACTCCTCATGAAGAAAGAATTGCTTGTGTTAGCTGAATATAACTTTAGAGAGGTTACAGCTTCCATAGTCTACAGCATCTCTGAGCAGTTTGACATCTGGGCTTCCTAGGGGAGAGGTTTAATGATGGAGAAAATGCAGTCATGCCAGAGGTTTCAAGGCACTCCATATCTCATGGATGAAATTCTGGCAGCAAGAGCAGAATTGAAGCGGAGATTAGACCAGTACTCATCGCGGGCCTTGCTCTCTCTGCAAAGGAAGTGTTATTTTGCTGTTCACGGTCCACAGAATCGTAATCAGCGAACTTCCTTTACAAATGAATGTTTCACTACAATCCAGCTGCAGTCTTCATATCCAGACATACCCGAAAGTCAGCTAAGTCTCACTAGGGATTCCAGTGATTCTGCCCAGTCAAGGGAATCCCCTGCCCACCCAGATGATTTAGCTCTCCCAGGTGAGAGCCAGTCAGAGGTGGTGATAGACCTCACACAGCAGTCGGATGAAAGTTCATCACTCTCAAGCCCACAAAGTAACAGTGGGCCTACAATCTCTGGCTCAAATAAGAGGAAGTTTGAAGATGACCATGAGCCAGTTCATAATTCCATCAAGGAGACTGCAGAATCTTTGAAGCCACCAAGGAAAAGACTCCACCAAGCCAGCACTTCCCAGGAAGTTGTTGACATCAGGTCAGATCTGCTCACACGATGGAAATGTGATTTGTGTAGGATAATGACTTCGAAGAAACCGCTAATGAACAGTCATCTTGCAAGTAAGGGGCATTACTCCGCCAGTTTGGTTAGATGTGAAAGGGTCACACAGGGACTGATGCCCGTGTTGGTTATAGCACCTGCTGCTATGATACACACGCCATCCTTTGGTAAGAATCTCATCCCGGTTTGTCCTGATGTATCGTGTAATAAAGTCTTTGTTGACATATATGCTTGCTCTGAGCATTATTCCTGTGCCCACAACAGCCCAGCTGGGTCGATGAGCTGTGGATCCACTCGGTATTCCATAGGGCATGTCTTACAGGAGGACAAAATCTTAATTCACAGTCGCAAGACATGCACCTGCGGTAAAAAGTTTAAAACATGCATGAAATTGCACAATCATATTCTGAAATGCAAAACCTCATTTGAGCGTTGCCCTCCTAAAACATTTGTGGTATTTTCATGCTTTCAGTGCATTGAATTGTTTCATGCATTTCACACTGCCAAGCAACATGTCTTGAAGTGTTTACGACAACACAAACCAGAAACTGATTGTTTTTTGCGAATTTTACATGTGGGAAAACCCGACATGGAGCAAAAGACACTGATGTTTCACCCAGAATTGAGCACATTGAAAGTTATCCGTGATAAAACCGAAAAGTCTGATGTGTTCAAGAGTGTTAGGTCTGTAGGGTCTGACAGCATCACTGTATAAAATCACACAGGTACACAAGTAAAAATCAAATCATTTGTCACTGTGTTTTTATGAAGTTGACAGAAGCAAACGGGGGGGTGAATACAGACCAAATTTGACCAAATTCTTTGGTAGAGGTCTGATTGTTAGCATGGAAAACATTCACAGTTCACCTGGCGATACCTGGCACCAGGTATTGCTGAAGTAGTTCATATTTCCTTTGAAATTTCGAAACTGTGGAGGACACCTTGCCTCTGTGTGAGCTGTGATGAGTATTAATGAAGGCACAACCCCACTTCGACCAATGAAATTGTGAACTCACTTGCAGGGGTATTTTCCAAGTGTGGAACATTCGTTTGCTAGCATGGATTAAGACGCTTTTCACTCATACCAGAATATAAGAACATCGCATCAATAGTTTTGAATGGTCTGTCATTGAGGGAAAGTAAGCTACGTGTATATAACAAATGTTTGTTCAGTCGAACTTCACAACATTGTCTTTGTGAACCTGAGGATAGTTGTGGGTTTCCTCCCACCATATTGCTACCTCCATTGTGTAAGTGAAATATTCTTGAGAACGGTGTAAACATCAATCAAATAAATACATAATTAAATTACCTTTTATGTATCACTCCCAGGTGAGAGCCAGTCAGAGGTAGTGATAGACCACACACAGCAGCCGGATGAAAGTTCCTCACTCTCAAGCCTACAAAGTAACAGTGGGCCTCCAATCTCTGGCTCAGATAAGAGGAAGTTTGAAGATGACCATGAGCCAGTTCATAATTCCATCAAGGAGACTGCAGAATCTTTGAAGCCACCAAGGAAAAGACTCCACCAAGCCAGCACTTCCCAGGAAGTTGTTGACATTAGGTCAGATCTGCTCACACGATGGAAATGCGATTTGTGTAGGATAATGACTTCAAAGAAACCGCTAATGAACAGGCATCTTGCAAGTAAGGGGCATTACTCCGCCAGTTTGGTTAGATGCGAAAGGGTCACACAGGGACTGATGCCCGTGTTGGTTATAGCACCTGCTGCTATGATACACACGCCATCCTTTGGTAAGAATCTCATCCCGGTTTGTCCTGATGTATCGTGTAATAAAGTCTTTGTTGACATATATACTTGCTCTGAGCATTATTCCTGTGCCCACAACAGCCCAACTGGGTCGATGAGCCGTGGATCCACCCGGTATTCCATAGGGCATGTCTTACAGGAGGACAAAATCTTAATTCACAGTCGCAAGACATGCACCTGCGGTAAAAAGTTTAAAACATGCATGAAATTGCGGAATCATATTCTGAAATGCAAAAGCTCATTTGAGCGTCGTCCTCCTAAAACATTTATGGTATTTTCATGCTTTCAGTGCAATGAATTGTTTCATGCGTTTCACACTGCCAAGCAACATGTCTTGAAGTGTTTGCAACAACACAAACCAGAAACTGATTGTTTTTTGCGAATTTTACATGTGAGAAAACCCGACATGGAGCAAAAGACACTGATGTTCCACCCAGAATTGAGCACATTGAAAGTTGGCCATGATAAAACTGAAAAATGTAATGTGTTAAAGAGCAAGCGGGGGGTGAATACTGGCCAAATTTGACCAGATTGTTTGGTAGAGGTCTGATTGTTAGCATGGAGAACATTCATGGTTCACTTGTGGGCGATATCTGGCACCAGGTATTGCTGAAGTAGTTCATATTCCTTTGAAATTTCCAGACTCAGTGGTGGACAACTGCCTCTGTGTGAGCTGTTGTGAGTATTAGTGAAGGCACAACTCCACTTCAACCAATGAAATTGTGAACTCACTTGCAGGGGTATTTTCCAAGTGTGGAACGTTCGTTTGCTAGCAAGGATTAAGATACTTTCACTCATACCAGACAAGAAGGGCATAGCATCAGTAATGTTGAATGGTCTGTCATTGTGGGAAAGTAAGCTGCGTGTATATGACACGTTTGTTCAGTCAAACTTCAAAACATTACCTTTGTGAACCTGAGGATAGTCGTGGGTTTCCTCTTACCATATTGCTACCTTCATCGTGTAAGGGAAATATTCTTGAGTACGGTATAAACACCATTCAAGCAAATATGTAAATAAATTACCTTTATGGTTTTGATTTTCTTCTTTTTTCTTTACAACAGTTTAGTTTGTTTCTGGGTGCTCAGATGTCTACAGGCAGTAATAACATTAACCCAGTTACAAGTTGATTATTGTGAAATATGGGTCCAAAGTCAGGTGGAGGCACACATTATCAGTTGACATTGCATTCTGGGTAGTGCACAACAGCTTTTGAAAATCATCCCTTGGAGGAAGGTTCCTAACCGCCAGGTTTGTGCTGTACAAACACTATTCATTGATGATTTGAAGTTTGATGATCATAAAATAATTATGTTGGAATAGTTATAAAATGCAGCTGCAAGATGGAGCTTTTACATGACCTAAGTTATAGGCCTTTTTGCATATTAAAAGATAGAAAATTGAACAATTATAACTTTTTCCAGTTGTTCCCAAGATAAAATCATTTGCTTGGATATTGCAAGGTAAAATCTCCAATCTCCAAAAGTAGTTTCATTACTGTTGCTTATTTCTTATTTGGTGCATTTGATTTTTTTTTTGTACATGATTTATTGTTAGTTAAACTTGTTTGCATATGTTTGTAATTGTTGAAAATGTCATGTTTGTAGAAATGTAACCTTGTTAATGTTATTGGGATGCATTTATGTGATAGGTAATGCTTGACATCCGGCCGCACTGCTCATGTGGCCTTGTGACCTTCAAAAGAACTCATGCTGTTTACCTGAGAGTGTTTTGCATCTTAAACTTTGTTCTCCAAAATGAAAATAGTCATAGTATAAGTATTCTGTTACTTGTTAAAACTGTCCCCATTTTATTATTATTATTATTATTATTATTATTATTTTTTGAAATCTCAAGTGTTAAACAGCCATTGTGTATTCGTAAATTCATTGTTGTGTCAGTGATTTCACTGGGTAGGAAATCCAGATATGTTTCTCACAACTTGATGGTTTTGTTTAAATATATTCTTATAAAACTTTGTTATCTGGTGAAAATAAAGCATTATTTTCCATTATGAATCCTCAAATGCAAGTTTCATTTGTTTGTTATTTTATGAGTTTTTAAAAGCCTCTTTAAAAGCCCATGTCATAGTATGGAGCCTTGCCGGCTTAAAGTAATTCGATATAATTAAAGACTTACAGCATAGAGAGTAAAATCAGAGCAGAGACGACAGTGCGATGTCTGGGCTGGCAAATGGTCACATGTACGGCCTCTTGTCAGTTTACGTCAGTTAGGATTTTGTTCTAACTGTTCATGTAAATGCCTAAATAGTAGCAAATTACACTCCCCCAAGGGGCCATGGCTTAAGCAGAATCGGGCAAAACAAAAAATATGCAGTGATGTTAATTGCAATTTATTAGAAGTCGCTGGTGTGGAAACACTCAAAATGCTGTGTTGTCATCAGATGTAGCTTGCAGTAAGACTAAAACAATACAAAGGGACCAGGCCCCGAGGATGCTAAGTCAATAATCGCAAGGCCAATTCCCAAGACAACGTTTGACAGAAACCATCAAAGAACTAAGAAAGTACATGTAAGTGAAAGCAGGAAATAAGGACAGAATCGTGCTAAGAGAAGGAGTGAGCAGTTTTCAATGTGAATGACGTCTTGGAAAGACGAAATAAATTTAGGCCTCTGAATGTTGGTATATTTTGTAAATTTTCAAGAAGCTTCTGTGTTTTCCTGTATTTGCTGAAAATTCCTGAAAGACCAGCTCAAAATTCACTGTCATTTTAAACCTCTTTGCTGCTCTAAAACTTCCCTGTACAAACTGCATGTGGACTATATCAGTAGCTCATGTCATACCCATGACATTTGCATCAAACAACAGTTATAGCAAATGAAAGCTACTATAATAGAACTATACTAATCTCGTCTTAATGTAACAGTTTCTAACATTTGGAGAATAGAACATTTAAAGAGTATTTCCACTTGTTTATCCATGTTATGCTTTCGTAATAAATTTTAACCCAAATTCAACTCAAAGGATAGTATCTGATACATATGACACAATGACGTGTGAAATACTGCATTGGTCATGCAGTAGGTCTGTGTTAATTACTAAAATGTTAATTGGTCTCACAGCAACCTGCGGATGGTTGTGGGATTCCCACCGGGCTCTGTCTCTGTTTCCTGCCCGGTATAAGTGAAATATTCTTGAGTACGGCGTAAAACACCAATCAAATAAATAAAATGTCAATCAATGTTAAGGTACAGGTATATGGAGAGTAGAATGTTAATCATTGTTAAGGTACATATGTTAAGGGTGGTATTTCAAGAAGTTCTACAAGCCCAGGTACATATATTAAGCTCAGGTTTTTACATAGATGCAAACCACAATGGCAGCAAGATGTTCCATCTTTGATGTCTTACCGGCTAATTATAATCAGTTGCAAAACTGATGTCTTAAATTTTTTGTCTTGATTTTTTTTGCATTGAGCTCAAATTTTGCATACAAGGACATTTGGGCGATGTTCTGTCCTAAATGCCCTGCAACGAAAAGTTGCAAACTTCTTGACTTTGTTCCCATTGTGCCTCATTTATTTATTTATTTGATTTGGTGCCACACAGTTATGAGGCATCCTTATAAAGTCATTGTTGGTAGGAAAACAGAGTGGGCTGGTAGGGAAATTTTTATGGCAAAACAAAGTTGGGCTGAGGGGGAGCGGTTATGTTTGTGTTGGGGGTGGCTTGGTTGGTTGCAGATTTGGGGGGGGGGGGGGGGTTCTGGTGGGGTGAAGAGAATTTTGTCCATGTATAACCTCCCAAACTACTGCACAGATTTGCTGAAACCTGGCTGATCATGCCTATAGATCTAAACTTAGGAATAGGAATATTAAATAGATAGGAATATTAAAGACGTTAACATTGGGTGAAAAGTTTTTAAAAAATTCTATCAAAAGCCAAATAAATGTTTTTGAGTAGGACCTCTATCTGTGTGGTTGGTTGGGTCACTCCTCAGACCCCACAAACATAGTTTTAATGATGGTCTGATGGCGCTCAAGTTTTGTGGGTGGAGGAGACTGAAACGCCTGTCAGTCTGGGCCAAGTCCAAAATGGGTAATGTGGGTCTCATTTTGGTCACATGTTTCCAGATCAGGAAACTATGATGATTCTTTTTTGAATTGGACACAAACAACTGTTTCCTGAATTGGACACAAGCAATTGTTTTCTGAATTGGACACAAGCAATTGTTTCCTGCATTGGACACAAGCAACTGTTTTCTGAATTGGGCACAAGCAACTGTTTTCTGAATTGGACACAAGCAACTGTTTCCTGAACTGGACACAAGCAACTGTTTCCTGAACTGGACACAAGCAACTGTTTCCTGAAATGGACACAAGTAACTGTTTCCTGAATTGGTCACATATGTTTCCTAAATGGGAAACATTAAAGAATTTCCTGAACAGGCAATATTCTCTGACATTGATATGTTACTGTAAATATATTGAAAAAAGTAATATTTTATAAAGAAAACTAGGCAGGTCGGTAAAATTCAAATGTAAAAAATCAAAAGTTAATTGTTTGCTTTGGAAAAGGTTGAATGTATGTAAACAGGAAGCAGTGTGTTACATATGAATATAACAAACATGTATTTGATCTAACCAAATCCATTAATGAACTTTAAACAGTGCAGCCTGTGTAAGGTACTAGGGAAGCTTGTAATTATGTCATACTTCAATCATTGGCGTCCAGTGAATGTGCATATTCTGACCAGCTCGGTAATTAATTAAATCATTTTGTTGGTTAACTACATGCCCATGTACTCTTATTCTATCTATATATTAACTTATAAACCTGTTCTTAAGTGATATCATTTCATATAGATTGGTATATAAAAGAGCAGGCATGTATTAGTACTTCCTTTCCACGCAAAACTATTCATGGCATTGCATGTGTTTATCTAATTACATGTAAACGCTGGAATGTATGGATAGCAAATAAGCTGTCATATTTAAAGTCTAGAAATACATTTTGATACCTTGTTTACTTGCAAGTACATAATTATAAACACTATGTGAGCGTACATGTGTGTTGGTAGCCTGGAATGTCCACTGTCTGCCCGGCATCATTGAAAACTGATGAACGCTTCTCTCTTGTGTGTGTTACCCGCTTGATTTCCTATTTGTATAATTTCTTACATGCCTTTGTCTTTGGGAGCTAGTGTTAAACGTTGTTTTGGAAATGGATCTTGCGATTATCGACTTGGAACGCCATTTACGGACTACGAATGGTATATGAATGTCGGACATGACGCTTATATTTTGGTACTAGTGGTGGTACAAGTGAGGTGGGAAGATGGGTGAGATGTAGCACATGTAAGTATAGTCTGTAGCATTATTGCATAGTTAGAATAGTCATGTTTTATTGCCCTCCAGGGGCATTGAAGTGACCCAGGCATACCAGTGGCAAGATATTTGTCTCCAGTACATTGTATCAGGGCTTGTTAATGGGATGGGGCGGACCTGTTGGTGGATTATTGACTGTATGAGGCTTGATAGTGGTTTTCACACATCACAAACGCCAGTCTCTAACCAGTCTCAATCCTGGTCCTGATTAACCAACAGTAGAAGTGACAATGCTTTCTAATTTAAATTATTGCGCTTGGGACATGGACTCTACTCGCACATGTAAATGTACGTTGCTCTACAGCTCAATACATGTATTTTACATGTACTCCAGATGTGAAGGTCATTAATTTTGTAATTTACTATCACTGACACACACCCAGATCAATAATCCCAAGGCCAATTCAAAAAACGATGTTTAACACAAACCACCAAAGAACAAAGAAAGTTTTTGAAAGTACGAAATGACGGCATGTATTCATGCAACGAGAATGATGTTGGAAAAACGCAAGAAATGTTTAGGTGAATTAATGAAATCAGTATGCAAATCGCCTATCATGCTATTTTAGCTCTCAGTAATCGAAATACGTATCTAAATGCTTTGATTGCAACTTTCCATGCATGCATTTCCCAGGTGGCGATCAATATATGGTCTCCAGACCCAAGCTAAGCAGGGTTAGACACAGTTATGGAGCAGTTATGAGTGCGGCGCCAGAGATTCTGGACACTCTGGCTGTTTAACCTGCAAGAAAATGATACCCATTTTAAACCTTATTGCGCACCAATGTGCAGGGGCGGAGAAAAATAAAACTGAATTAATTAAAATGGCATTTATGTAGCCATGTGTCTATTGTCCGAATTCGAATATTTCCAAAATACATGTAAAGTCATAGAAATAAATTTATGTACTAGGTCAATTTTATCAACCAAACTTTACTTACTTTCATTTTACAAGCAAATATATAAAATTCACGAAAGTTTCCTGTTTAGGATACTTATGTCTTAATCCAGAAATGTTTCCTGATTTGGGCTTGGACCGGACTGCCTGTGGTAAACCACCAAACTTTTTGCCAAGGTACTGACAAGCTTTCCTGCAACTGATGTTCCAATATATACTCCATATTGGCGGAAGGCAAGTGGCCTTCAATGAAGTTAACATTTCACAAATAGCCACACCAGCATCGTCGACCACTTACCAAGGCCACACAACCAGTGAGAATGGGGATAATTTATAAAGTTCCTATCTGGGTTTGAACCCACATCCCCTGTTTTCTAGCTAACTATTGAAAGACAATTGCTTTGTTCACCAGCAGACCTTAGTTGCCCAGTGTATTACTCAGTATGAATGTTAATGACGCCGTAGGTATCTAAACAGTTGTTTAGACAACCTCTTGCCACTGCACTACCAAATCTGGCATTCTTGTTTACATGTATTGCATGTTTCATTTACCCTACTGTCACACCATTATTATCTCAGTGACCGTAAGTCCTGGGGGGAGGGGGGAGGGGGGGGCTTGGCCATGCATTAGCTAACTCCTTTTGTAGATCACAAAGCAATGAAAAGGTGCGAACTGTATATGAGCCGTTCTCATTTCGGGATAAGGACATTCTGGTCATGATGGTCACGGTGGTGTTGTTGATAATGTATGGTAGTACTACATGTACATCATCCAGTGGATTGCACACTTGTTGAAAGCTGTTTGTCTTCCACCCGTATTGGTGTGAATATGCGTATGTCAAATAATGCACAAACTTGTCGAAGATGTGTGGTTTACCAGCTTGATTCTCTCATAAAACTGACCAGTCCACCATTGTATAATTGAAAATTTCAAAGTATGTACTTTAACGACACTCAGATAAATAATATGTCATCCATTGGTCTCAGAATTATGTCTGGCGTTTCCTATATGTACCTATATTTTCTGAGAAAAATTCCTATATTTCTCCAATATTTTTCTGAAAAAAAAAACTCTTATTTTCTCCTGTATATTTGCTGAGAGGCATTCTGAAGACTGCAATAATGAAATAATAATGAATAATGAAACACGAATCAGTATTATATGCGTTAGTGGATGCATTTTACACATTATATATAATTATATATTTATGTATGTCTTAAACTATGTACATTTTAAACTGATTGTGATGCTAATTTTGTCACTGGTCATATTGGTTGGTGGCTTATGATTTGGATATTCCGCCTGTAATATTATTATCGGATTTGGGAATAATATGGGAATAATATTTGTCTCGTATCCCAATTTTGGATGCTTCCCAAAGAGTTCGGATCTTAATTGGTAGCTTACAATACACTAGTCACGATATGATTGCGTTGATTATAGACTGTTTGCATGTATAGGCCTAAGTATTGCAGCAGTGGTTTTGAGCGACAGCGGCATGAGCCCTGTTGTGCAGTTTTTACAGTTTTACACATATGTATTTCGCCATGTATTTACATGGCGGTTTGTGCGTTTCAGGAAATCTACTTCGAAATTTGAAAACTTAGGCCTAATTTTCACAGTGCTTTGTTTTTGATACCGGAAATTGAAATTTGGACACAATTGTCTTAAGTACAAAGTGATAAGGTAGTGAAAATCTTAATTTCTAAGGCCAAAAAATAGCCCCTAAAATCGTATTTCAAAGTCAGAAATGGCTTTGAGGAATTGGACCCATAAAATGAAAACGACAGGAGTGTATATACTCAGCCAGCCAATCAATAATAATAATAATAATAATAATAATAATAATAACAATAATAATAATAATAATAACAACAGTAATAATAATAATACGGAACATAGGTAACATGCATGGAACTAGTGCTTAGAGAACTGAAATCCCGCCTTGTATATACTTATATATAGGTCCTACACCTTGTAGCAAATGCATACCTTTTCAACAGATAAAGAGTTACACAATATCTGATATCTGATATACTTCATATATTATATGCATACATTTGCCTGCTAATATTTGCCACTATTCCATTACAGTATGCCTATAATCCATGTGACCCTTGGAAAATTCATGAGGAAACATCACGAGAGTGAGATTTATGGGTGGTGGTGGGGTGTGGGGCTGTATTTGAACACTGCGTGGGCTAACCGGACTATGTACAAAGGCCAACAGTCAATAACCTGGCGTTATCAGAGTACTTACCTTCACAGATAGCTCTGACACTTACTCACCGAAGTCGCCTTGACACCATAGGTCTGTACATGTATGTATGTATAGGCTTAGTTACGCTGGAATCTCAGATGTTCTATACATGTACTGGTATGTCAGTTAACTGTGTAGCGGCACAGATATGTAGGCCATGTGTCCCGTAGAGGTCTTGTTATATGTGTATAAGGCGCGTGTATACACCAGGCTTTTTTGCACAGAAACTAACGGTTTTGAACACCCAGCATTGTATTTGAACCACATTATATTACATTCAAACATAACGTAAAGGTGCTAGATCTACAGGAGATATATATTTCTCCTCAAGTTAACGATTCCATTTACTGAAACAGTTATAAATATTTACCTCTGTTAATTAGCCTATGAAGTCATAAAATTATGAGGGGATTTTACCTCTTCAGGTCTCACAAACCATTTGTCTCTTTTTATTCGAATATCAGTTGTGATCTTTCATGCAAATTGTTCCTCTATAGTCTATCCACTGTCCTGCTCTTACACAGAGTGAGACATGCAACAATTTGTCTACAAGACGCGGGTTCATTTTCGACCATCAGCCGTATTGGATGAAAACTATATGTTAATTGTATGTACTGTTGAGCCATGCAATTTCAAGAAGCCTAGGTGCACGCTCTTTACTGTAACCAGAATGTTTGTCCAGTGTAGAGATTTTGAATTTTGAGGGATTATTAATGCTTCTGGTCTTATATAAGCCTGCACACTAAGGTGTTATTCCATCCTGGAGACGAAGGTGTTATTCCAGCCTGGAGACTGAGGTGTTATTCCAACCTGGAGACTGAGGTGTTATTCCAGCATTGAGACTGAGGTGTTATTCCAACCTGGAGACTGAGGTGTTATTCCAACCTGGAGACTGAGGTGTTATTCCATCCTGGAGAATGAGGTGTTATTCCAGCCTGGAGACTGAGGTGTTATTCCAACCTGGAGATTGAGGTGTTATTCCATCCTAGAGACTGAGGTGTTATTCCATCCTGGAGACTGAGGTGTTATTCCAACCTGCAGACTGAGGTGTTATTCCAACCTGCAGACTGAGGTGTTATTCCAACCTGCAGACTGAGGTGTTATTAGACTGCGAAATTATGGCCTGCTGACGAGAAAGAGAGGAAACCATGGCAGATCTTTCGGGGTAAAATCCCAACCGGCGAAAGATGGATTGCTCATTGTTCTCTTGTAAACGCTGAGTACTACGTCATCAGTTTGTCCCCATATCGTCATCGCAAAAGCAGGAATGAAAAAGAGACTATACATCTTCGTCCAGATTTACCTTCGGCGGGAAAGGATCCCCACTGGTATCGAAGCTAGATTTCTCAACGCGCCGTTTGTTGTTCGAAAGCGACACATTATATCACTGTAATAATATACATGTAATAAGTAATATAAAATGGGTTACCCAATTTCAGCCCAAGGTAGAACTAACCATATTTCCTCGGTCGTTCCATGCAACGTCAGCTGTCTCAGGCTCGAAGCTCTCGCGAGAATGCGATTAAAAAGAATTCATGAATTCAAAAAAGAATGCCTTACGTTATTTATTTATTCATTTGATTGATGTTTTACACCGTACTCAAGAATATTTCACTTCTACGACGGCGGCCAGCATTACGGTGGGAGGAAACCCGGCAGAGCTCGGGGCAAACCCACGACTATCCGCAGGCTGCTGGAAGACCGCATGCCTTACTGGTGGAGGACAAGTAATCCTACAATGAAGAAGACAAGACTGCGCAAATGCCTTTATACGCGACCCCATCGATCGCTGACTTGCAAGTCTCTGACCGACATATGAGTCATACATGCACATAATAGAAGTAAGAAGAATCAAATACGTCAGTGCATAGACAACAGAATCAGGATAAAACGATTTTAAGCAATCAGATAAAAACACTCGAGGCGTGAAGATTATTGAAGAATTGGACAGGAGCTCATATATTTATACAATAAATGATCTGTTGACAAATGCTCATGTATGTGTGATGTATCGTAATTTGTCACGGTAGAAGTGATCATCACACAACGTAGTGTCACCTATATTTGAAGATGATTATAATGTACTCTGCGCCACGTCTTACTTTCTGGTGAAAATAGTGAAGTTCTAAACACATTTTGTTCGTAGCATAAGAGTAAACTATGGGTACGTTTATAGGCAGTTTGACAGACTGCGAATGCGCAAAGGAAACCACAAGCAAGATATAAATACGATGTAATCTACTGATGACACACCCAGTAAAATTTGTTGGTTTCCCGTTCTGTACCACCACAAGCAAACCAGCAGGTATCGGTTTGGGCTTTGCCAGGAATCGTCCCCAGTTCTTCACAGATAGCAATGGCGGCATACAAATCCCCGAACCCGTCAGTTTGGTGACCGATCTTTAGGGCGTTCCTCGGGGGCCCGGATCCATCGCTCATGACCAACTGGAGGGGGCTAGGGTGGTGGTGCACGACCCAAGAGAAGTTGTCAGTCTCGAACTCTTCACCGTTGTAGGAGTACCAGCAAGTATCCCCCACAGCCTTCCCTGCTATATCCCCATTCTCCGTATGAGCCACAGCGGTCCAAATCTGCCCGGCCCCATCCGTCTGGACGGCCAATTGGACGGCGGCATTGGGCAGAAATCCGGTGTTCCGAACCAAGGTAAAGTGCGTGCCCGCCATAATTAAAGGTATATAGTGTCAGTCAAAGCGGTGATCTCTATAATAAACAGGAAGAGAGAAATATAAATTTATAAACTTACAACTTATGAATGGACATAGCAATAAATAAGCACACCTGTTAAACGATTTTCCATTCAAACTTGTTCGCTAGCTATATTTATTTAAAGCACATGCTATATATAAAAACAACGTCCAATGCAGCCAGATTTCACATTGGTTAACCTGTCATTCCTGTACCGGCATACCCTATAGCTAAGTTGCTTAACGGTGATAACCATCTACCTCTAAGACACTGTGCCATAAATCAATACACACGGGCATGCACTATATGAACTTTAAAATCAGCTACACAATGTAATACATCGTGAATTGCACGTCATTCTAAAAATCAAATATGTACCTTCGCCGTTGGACTTGCGGACACTATAAATCTTGAACAAAGGTCTTGGGGGAAAAAGGTCTTTTATGTTGTTTTTTACAGTGTTTTTTTCCCCTTTTCAGTTCTGATTTTGGATATTATCATTTTCATGTCGGAAGCCATAAGTGTATAGGGTATCCCGTAGAACATGCTCTAGCCAGGATATGGCTGAAATAGCACTAATGTGGCGTAAAAGCCCTGATGTTGCAATCTTCCACAGAGGGGAGTGTTCCAGTTATTGTGTCAACCCTGAGCGGTGAAATAACATAAAATACAGGCCGTTCCTCTATACTGAGCTAATTTAAGATAAATATCATAAGTACTCCATTTACCCAAATTCCACGCTATGTGCAAGTAAATCAAGCTTACCAGAGGCAAAATGTTAACCGAGTGATTGTTGGCTTTCCGTGCAAGTGTGACGAGTTGCCGGACTGTGGTGGCTGTCTTATAACCCAAGGTACACTTCTAACAGTCTACGCCCACGGTCAGTATGGGTTAGTGTCGAAATCAAACAGGTCCCCACCCTATCGGTTATCAGCAGATCATATATAATACGTATACGGTACTTATCAATGTTTGCGTAGTCTATGTCACTTGAGTTGTCCAGGTAATACAGCCAACCCGGGGAAATGCACATTATCAGACTATGTACAGGTGTGCAGCTACAGAGGTATTGTGGTTGTAGCCGGAACTTAGACAATGAACTGTTCGTTGTCAAAAAAGTATACTAGTAACCTGCATAACTCCCCTGACTATAAGCCGCAGCCGACATATCGGGGACTGCATTGGAATATTTGTCATAAATGTTACACACACAAAAAAACCATGTGTTGAAATCTAACACAAGTACTTATGTTGTTTTAATTCAACACAGAAATGGACCGGCCCGGACAGCACAGTTGGTAGAGCGTCCGCTTCGGGACCGGTAGATCCAGGATCAATCCTTGTTCGAGTCACACCTAAGACTTTAAAAGAGGAAGTTGTAACTTCCTCGCTTGGCGTTCAGCATGAAGGGGATAGTGCAACGACTGGTTGACCCGTATCAGTATAATGGCTCGGGCGGGGCGGCTTACTTGCCTTCGGTAAGTCGTCTCAGTGATGCAGCACTAAATAAAAGAGCGGTGGAAATCCGTCCTGCAACAAGGAGGCACATTACACGTGCATGCACCCTAATGATTCCTTCGTCGTCATATGACTGAAAAATTGTTGAGTACGACGTTAAACCCCAAGCACTCACTCACTCAACACAGAAATGTGTTACCCCAACACAAACATGTGCTGAATAACTTCCTAACCCCCTATACTGTTACTATGAGTGAAATACGTTAAGGATGAACAATGAAATTAGATAAGTACCGCAAAGGGTTTGTATTAAAATTATCCAGATAAATACACTAAAGCGCCTCTGTTAAAACCTCATCTAAGTAGACGGGAATGCTCCATTCCTTAAAATTAATGGAGCAGAGGCCCCATTATTTTAAGGACTGGGGCGTTCCTTAAAAGTAATGCAGGAATGTAACAACAGTTTGACGTCATAGGTTGGTTTTAAACAGTCAGAATTTACCGGAGAATTAACGATTGTAAAAGTTAAACAGGTGTTCACTGGGCAAGTTTGGGCTAGGTATTGTTTTGCGGAGCCGCCAATGCTTGGTTTCCAATGCTGACTGCTTAAATTCAAGTTGTAAAGCAGCTTTGCGTGATACTGTATGGGCCATTTTCCTAATGAGGCGTGGATTCCGGTCGGCATTACCTGTGTATCGGGCAACAGTTAGTAGAAGGTCATTTTGGGCCTTCAAGAAGGTAGGTCTCGAACTGCGTCGGTGAGTTGGGGTTAGACATAAGCACAATGTACTTCATGTGGTTTCAGCAAGTTTTTCAGAGCTAGGAAAGTGTTGAATATGATTTCTCCCGGTAAGCCCAGTGATATTACTCCTGAGCCAATTTGGGCCCTTAACGTTGTTTGGTATCCTGGGAATGAACCCCATACAAATGGCTTAACTCGTAAAGAAATTTATTTGAGTATTTACCAACAAGATAATGTCCAACTGTACATAACTGCACAAAATGAATGGGATTCATCAGGCTTTTAGATTACTGGCTGTGTACATGCAATGACTGGGATCTCAACCATTCACAAACACATTTTCCAACATCGTCTTGCCTTTGGACAACTTTTATACAACGACTTTACTCACCTCAATCATAATAAATACTGTTACATTACAACACAAATGCCAATATCCAAAATAGCAAAAACAGCCAATTAAATTTATTTCAGCCTGCATAGATCCCTATATTTTTTAAAATATTTTTTACGATATAAAATTGAATACAACAATCCGGCTAAGACAACAATGATGGTAATATATGGTTATAAATAATATTACAAAGACAATTCCATGATAGTGAGTTTACCAGATAAAATCATGAATAAATCTAAAAAAAATTCATACTTTTCAAAAATTATCATCAACATTTCCCTAACTTCTTCATCTGTATTTCCTACGTTCTTCATGCGTTTCTTTAAGGTATCTATAACCTATCACCATACCAACCATGGAAAGGCCTAAACAAAAAATAAAACTTTATTTAGTATAAACAAAAAATGTTTCTGAGAAAGCATATCAACCAATGAGGACAATTATCACATTAATGACAGTTCAGTGCACAATTCAGTAGGCTTAAAATTTTATTTTCCATACAATAAAATTTGTAAACTGAAATTCAAAAGCTTGAATTAAAATGCTACATCTGAAAACACTACTCATTAATAATATTCATTCACTTCAGACAAGATACCTCTACGGCCGTAAGTGGGAAGGTCTGTAAGCAACCTGCGGATGGTCGTGGGTTTCTTATGGGCTCTGCCCGGTTTCTTCCCATGATAATGCTGGCCGCCGTATAAGTGAAATATTCTTGAGTACGGCGTAAAATACCAATCAAATAAATAAATAAATAAATCAGACAAGATATTCAAATTCGCACTGGAAACAAGGTATGGTGCTCAGGAAATAAGATTCATTTTTCATTTTAAAACACAACATCAGGATCAGTTTATCTTGTTACAAGCAGAAGTGTGAAAGGTATCAAATTGCCTGATTCTGAGGGTTATATTCGTCTTCAAAAGATGTTTTAAGGTTTATTTATATCCTGCTGGAAACGTGTGTTTTAGCAATGTAAATAATATTTAATAACCTTTATTTGCCTCAGCATATGAATAATTTATCAATTATTAGGACAACGATATAAGCTCTCACCTGATACACAAAGAGGTGTGATTACACCCACCGTCACAGGAGCAGTTTTATACAAGAACATTTCACTCAAAAAGTGGCCATTTGCAAGAACAAATGAAAACAGCGTCAAGTTATATAAGCTGAAAATATAAAAAAAAAACATTGTACAGTAGTTAAGTTGATAAAAGTGCATATTGGTGAACAAAGATATTAGCACTTTTTCGCTAGTTTATCAATAACTGCAGTTTAAGTAAATAAACATTGAGGTGAGTTTTTAACAAATGTAAAAAAACTGTTAATTTGTGAAAAGCACATATTGGTATACAAAGATGTTAGCACTTTTTTCACTTGCTGGTTTTATCAATCAATGCAGTTCATGTAATTAAACACTGAGGTATATTTTCCACAAATATAAAAAAAAATAATCTTCACACCAGGTGAGAAATTGGTGAATCACAGGGCAGCTGTCAGGGACTTATGTGTTAAATGCTTTTCGGAATAAGATGAATTATCAGTTTAGTCACTAAGCAAGTAAGAGTAAAACAGTTCATAAATCATAAGGAACCATAAACTAGTAACAAACAAGTAACTATTATTTTGGTTATATATATATATATATATATATATATATATATATATATATATATATACACATATATAGAACATTGTCTCCTTGTAGCAGATAGGTCTTGGTCACAACACATTTGCAGTGTTGGAAATCTGGACACAACACATTTGTTGTGCTGGAAATCTGGACGAAACACATTTGTTGTGCTGGAAATCTGGACGAAACACATTTGTTGTGCTGGAAATCTGGACGAAACACATTTGCACTGGACAGACAATGAAACAATGATTAACACATTTCTATTAACCACACATTTTTTCAGAAAACACATACTACTGCTGCCTGTACTAAAGTATCTCTTAAAATATACAATTACACAAGTCTTTCTTATTAAAAACAGAGCATACAATGCAAGGTAGCCAAAATTCAGGTTGTTGAATAATACACATTACTGTGTTAAAATAGTTTCAGATTTGTAAGCATCGAAACAACCGAATTTTCGGGAAGTAAATTCCTGTACCTCTTGTTGTGGATATCAAATGCACATAACACACGTAAAGCTGCAGATAATAAGGTCCAAACCCCAAATAGCCTTGCCATGAGTCCATTCACTGGAAATAAAAGGAGACTTATGCTTAGTACCATAACAGTATATTATCATTTCCTAAGTCAGTGTGGAACGTAAGCATCCTGGCTGAAGACAAAAGGCCAAATGTTTGACATCTGTTCTTTTTCACCTTTAATAAAGAAATAATCTGGGGTTTGTGGATGGGGAATGATTTGTATAACACACAAGGAGCGTGAATGGGAGAAATTGATAAGTTTTTTGCAGAAGTCAATTGTGCAGTCTTTTTTTTTTCATTTTTTCCTCTGGCTTCAATGATTCAGTATATTTTGGTTTAGTAAATGTTCAGCTCTAGTTGCCATGGAATTCCATACTTGATTAAGTCAGTTCAGAATCTCAGACTGTAGTGGATGTCTCATAGACTTCAACACAGACAAGACATGGCATTTGATTTTGATCTTCAACAACTGAGTTAAATTAAATGTTGAATGTGGAGATATCTGCGGATCTGACATTTGACAAATAAACAGCATGTACATCGTGGCGATATTTGACGATTTAATTGAACTAATATCAGGAGGTACCGTGATTAACATACGCAAGAAGAATAAAATAACATCAATAAATATCAAAATTAAATGAATACATGTGGTACACATTTTTGCCCTATGATTGGCCTACAGAAATGATACAGCCCACTAACAATTTGAAATCAGAACATTTTAAAAGCTGCTCTCGATAAACTGATCATAACGACAGTGATGTAGCCTTGCCTTCACATCGATATCAGAATAAAGTTAACTTTCAGCACAAACCTTGGTCATTTGCACCAGTGTATAGTCGTGAAGATAGAAATTCGTGATCTCGAAAACACATAAAAGTGTTCCCAAATGCCATTAGCCCCACCATTCCTACCCATCCTTGTAAATAAAACAAAAAATCCATGATAGACGTCCCTTTTTTGTTGTACTCGCCACAACAACAGGAAATGCGCGCCATATGTCGTAAACCACATGATACCGAGTTACGGTAACAACATGTAAACAAATCGAAAGTGTTCAATTATTTGGACCAAGGCTGACAAAATAAGGTTTCTCTGTCGTAATCTCCTTAATTCAAGTTATTCTTGGAGGCTGAAAATGATTGAATTAATGGAGTGACTTAGCATAGCAAAAAGTGCAGCTGAATGCTGCTTGCAGCGTAATCCACGATCTCTGATTCAGCTGTCATTGCAACAACAACACAATGCTAACTTTAACCGAGTTATCGAGGTAACAAAGCGTTAAAATACGTGGTCAATAGCAGATTAAACACCTTTCCCACCTGCTGATGGCGTTTGCTGTATGATGTCTGACTGTCCCATGTTAATTCATAAACGTGAAAGATAACCTACCGTACAATGTCAAATGGGAAGAGTTTGCCAAACTTTGGCACACTGGTTCGCGTGGATGAACCAGACGACGAGACTGTCGCAGCGCCAAGAGCTGTGATCAGGAAGAGTCAGTCACAACATGATCTCAAAGAAACCGTCAAGGGTGATGTGCAAAGTGATGACCAACAAGATGAGAATTACGTATTATTTTGGGTGAACAAGAATGGATTTCCTGTAGATTCGCAAACATGGGAGCGAATGTGGGATCATGCGGCCAAAATACATCCTAATGGACAGGGCATGATGCAGAAAATACGGTTTGCAAATGATTTAACACATGTGAGTACAAATTAGATCTTCTAACTTCCAGTATTTTGCCACAGATATATCTTGAAGACTATGTGATTACTGTATCATGATTAACATATTTAATGCATTAATTAAGTTACATGTTTGCTAGAAATACCTCATCAGTAATCATCAGGATCATCAGGATCTTTTATTTGTGTATCTCATATAAAGCATCATGAGAATACAAAATTAGCTTTTCCCCCCATATATATCAGTTCCTATGCTGTAGTATATTGTATTGTGTGTGTGGAATGCTCTGGGTGCATGTCTAGTGGTGCAGTAATTTGAAAATGAAGCATTCAGTTTTCTTTTTTTGTTTCAGGTGCCTATTCCCCAACCTCCAACAACCTTTACTCCAACGACAACAATATTTGAAAAGCTGGAATTAATTCAAGACTACATGACTCAGCTACAGTATCCTTCTTAGAAAAGAGCCCTATGGTGGTTGTGTCATTAACATGAATTGTTCATTCAAGATCAAATATGTTTTCGAAAGTGCTGTCCATTTCCCTCCTACAGTGAAACTGACAGCTGGGCAACTCAAATATTTTTGGCAAATTAAGTACCAAGTAATCAGTCACTTAATGAATGAATATAACATTCTTTCCAGGGCCCATTTTTCAACGGTAATCTAAGAATCCATTTCCCAAAATATTCTAGTAAATCAAAGCTAATCGAAAATACTTGTAGATTCTTGTAAAGAACCAGGTAAAAAATATGATTAATGAAATGATAGTTAGCAGTATGAAGAATTAAGTAGTTATCTTTAATGCAGCTTACATTCCATCACTTATTTCCCCTGAGAAAAGAGATTAAAGAACATTTTGAATATACAGGAATCTAAAAGAGAATTCATGGATTCCAGTGAGACAAAGTTACAAAAATATGTTTGGATTTTGGCAATCTTTGATGAAATTCAGATAAAAATGAGCTCTGCTCCATTAAATTCCAAAAGTGAGAATATTATTATTTTTCATTGATGTATAAAACAGGCGTGTATGTGGTTGCAATTTTCATATTTTCCTTGTCAAATGCTTAAGATATAATCACACTGGTACACAGTTTTTTGAGATTCGCAAGAATAGACCTTTGTGTGGGTATGTGTACTTTTTTATCTTTATAGTGAAAAAACACATTTACTAATCTTACCTGTTATAGTTTATCTATTTACCTGTAGTAGGTGGAACATAGTGTATAGTTATATTAGCTGATATTATTGTTATATGGGCAGTAAGAGATACCTGTAAAATTAACCTACATTGGTATACCATTTTGTGTTATGTGATATAATATGTGCAGTGTTATGATGTTAATCTCAATTTTTATTTTCAGTTGTTAATTTTATTTTCATTTTAGTCTGATGGATGTTGCTAAGGACATGATCAAGGAGGCTTTACCAATCAAATGCTTGGAGGCAGTTATATTGGGAATGTATCCTTTCCTCATTTATATTTCTAACAATATTTGTCATAGCCAAGAGATAGTTAATGCAGATATTTGTTGTTTAAGCTGTGCTGCCACAGTGCTATGATGATAATTATGAATTGGGTTCCTCACACCATGATCTCTACATCTAATTTTGTGGTAACTATTTAAAGGAAAAACAGGGCCGTGAAATTTCTTTTAATTTTACCAGTATGCTTGTAAAGCTTTGCAGTATATCTTTTTCAACTGCAAAGATCACCCTAAGGAAGTTTGGGCAGTCGTTTTAGAACTTTTATTTTATTTCAGTTAATAAATTCATTATTAATATTAACAGTATTTTGACTGAAGTCTCAAAGTTACTTGTTTTTAGAATGCCATCAGGTAGTTATGTGTATGTGTATTTAGAATGCCATCAGGTAGTTACATGTATTCAGAATGCCATCAGGTAGTTACATGTATGTGTATTTAGAATGCCGTCAATGTAGTTACATGTATTTAGAATGCCATCAGATAGGTAGATGTAGTTAGAATGTCATTGAGTGCGTATGTGTATTTAGAGTGCACTCAGACAGATTGGCACACTGGCCAAAAGCAAATAGAGTTAACACTTAACTGATATCAGAGCTTTGACGAATGGGATGATGGGTGTTGAGAGATTTCCCATCGGGTTCAAAACTGCATTCATGGGAACTGTCCACAGACATGTTGTTTTGGGTGTCTACAGTGGTGGTAACTGGGGAGCCCTGGGTATGAGTCGCAGAGACAACCTCATGTACAAGCCTCTGGCTTATAAGGTATCTTCATGATTCCTGAGTCAACATTGATGGTGGAACAGAAGTTTAGCATCTTTCTGGTCCCTCTGTGTATCTGGTTAACTTTGTCGTTACATGTAAGTTTTACTCCAGTCTACTGCTGCAATCCCCGTCACACCTGGTGTCACACATCATTCATGGAGTGGGGGCGGGGGGGGGGGGGGGGGTTGGGGGGGTTGGATGAGGGGGATAGCATATTGTAAATTCAATGTCTATGACACGTATCAGTTATACCTTATTTATGCCCATGTCCATGTAACCTTCTTGTTGTCCATGAATTTGAATCTGACTGAAATGCAATGAGTGCATTGAAAACAATATACCACCTGAAAAAAAAAATATTGAGTTCAGCAAAATTTACATGTCTTTTTCGTTACATTCTATTTGTAGTTAAAGACTTGGGGAATGGTCAGATTATTTTGTACAGCTTGAAGATACTGATTACAAGCATATTCTTTTTTATTTTGACAGAATTTGTCTGATTTGATTATTGACTTTGAACAGTCCTATCAGAAATGTGAGTACTTTATTATTCAAATAGTGATAATAATCATAATATGTACATCTATTTAAAATTATTCACACGTAAACTTTTTAATGTTTTAATAAAATATCAGAAGATGAACTCGGCTTTTTCAGTTTGGTGATACATTAACAGTTTGGTGATACATTAAAATCTTGGTGATACATTAAAAGCTTGGCGATACATTAAAAGCTTGGTAATACATTAAAAGCTTGGTGATACATTAAAAGCTTGGTGATACATCAAAAGCTTGGCGATACATTAAAAGCTTGGTGATACATTAAAGTCTTGGTGATACATTAAAATCTTGGTGATACATTAAAAGCTTGGCGATACATTAAAAGCTTGGTGATATATTAAAATCTTGCGATACATTAAAATCTTGGTGATACATTAAAAGCTTGGTGATACATTAAAAGCTTGGTGATACATTAAAAGCATGGCGATACATTAAAAGCTTGGTGATACATTAAAAGCTTGGTGATACATTAAAAGCATGGCGATACATTAAAAGCTTGGTGATACATCAAAAGCTTGGCGATACATTAAAAGCTTGGTGATACATCAAAAGCTTGGCGATACATTAAAAGCTTGGTGATACATTAAAGTCTTGGTGATACATTAAAAGCTTGGTGATACATTAAAAGCTTGGTGATACATTAAAAGCTTGGTGATACATTAAAGTCTTGGTGATACATTAAAAGCTTGGTGATACATTAAAAGCTTATACATTTCTATATTTTTTTCTTGGTCAAATATATATATTTTTATGTGTGTTGAGTATTATGTTGCCCCCAGCTGAAGATTTTCTGTGACTTAAATCTGTTGATCTCTCTTAATTCCTTTCAGTTTGTATGGTTTGCCTCAGATCACCTTCATTCTCTAGCTATTTCTCACCAATTGTTCTGTCTTGCAGACATGCATTCTGTGAGAAAGGTGAAAATTGGTCTTCCCATTCCCCATGATCCTCACAGCTATGTTGGAATACCATGGAAGGTAAATATTTCACCGATACACCTGTAAGCTTAATATAAAGAAATTACCCATACATCTACTTAATTGACCTAAGATTTCATCCACGTGACTAAGGTGGCCGCACAATGGCCCAGCAGCCCCTCAACAGTGCAGTTGCTGTGAGTACAAGTCCAGTTCATGCTGGCCGTACAAGTCCAGTTCATGCTGGCCGCACATGAGAATACAATCTCAAATAAAGTCACTTCCATCTGAACGGAAACCGGTTGTTAACTGCTTCCAGAACATTTTTCATCCTGAATAAGGATTCTGTGTAAAAAGAATGTTTCCAGTGTTCACCATTCTGTTCATTGTGAATGTTTTCTGTGTAGGGTTTGAGTCTGAACATGGCAAAGTTGACCAGAAAGGACATGGTGAAGGATGTGGATAGGCATGGCAGGGAAATCAAAAATTCAGTAAGTCTCTCTCTCTGGCATTTGTGGTAGAATTGAAGCTAACTGTCTTATAGAACGGAATAACAATTTGTGGTCACTCAGTGACCAAACTGTAAAGTTCTTTTAGTTGAAAGTTGAAAGAAAAAATTTTCTTTCATGCTTACATTCATGAGTCTCGTTTGTATTCAAATCACCCATGGTGCTTTGTTTTGATGCAGCTTTATGGCACTTTAGAGTGTTGTTGTTTCCTCCAAGCTCTCTCTGGTTTTGTCTTAGCTCCCTCTAGTTTGTTGCAGGCATTCTGTAGTTTCCTCTCAGTTCTGTCTAGTTTCCTGCAGGCATTCTCTGGTTTCTTCTCAGCTCTCTCTAGCTTCATGCAGGCATTCTATGGTTTCCTCTCTGCTCTCTTGAGTTTCCTGCAGACATTCTCCGGTTTGTTCTCAGCTCTCTCGAGTTTCCTCCAGGCTCTCTCTGGATTCCTTTCAGCTCAATCTAGTTTCCTTTCAGCATTCTCTAGTTTCCTCCAGGCTCTCTCTAGTTTCCTTTCAGCATTCTCTAGTTTCCTGCAGGCATTCTCTGGTTTCCTTTAAGCATTCTCTAGTTTCCTCCAGGCTCTCTCTGGTTTCTTTTTCAGGATTTTCTAGTTTCCTCAGGTCTCTCTCTGTTTTCCTCCCAGCTCTCTCTAGTTTCCTCCAGGCTCTCTCTGGTTTCTTCCAGTTGGGAATTACCATGACAACCATGATATATTAAAGTGAAATATTTTTGCATTCACTATAAAACAATCAAAGAAGTAGTTCACTTAGACTTATCACAGCAAAAAGATTACGGGTAAAAAACTAAATTCGCATTTCAGGCCAAATCTTGGATGTCCACGTACTCTCCAAGGAAGACTGTCACAGACAGTTCCCCTTACATAAACCACAAACAGGCGGTGCAGAGATCGTAAGTACATGGTGCTTTCACAACAGAAAGAACGGTCATAGCACAAGGTCTTTTGTAACAGGTACCTCTCAACGGCAGAAAATTGATAGCGTCATTTCTAAGACACCAAACTTCATATGTGCCCCTCCCAGTGTTTAGTGTCCTCACACAATGGCTGACCAGTAGAGTTATTTACCTTTGTGTTCTCACATAGAGGTTGACCAGTACTTGTCTCAGCCAGTCATAGTGTTGTCACACAGGTGCTGACCAGTTCTTGTCTCTCCCAGAGTTAGTGTTCTCACACATGGGCTGACCAATACTTGTCTCACCCAGTATTAGTGTTCACACACAGGTGCTGACCAATAATTGTCTCTCACAGTATTAGTGTTCTTATACACGGGCTGACCAGTTCTTGTCTGGCCTAGTCTTGGTGTTCTCACACAGAGGCTGACCAGTACTTATCTCTCCCAGTATTAATGTTCTCATACAGGGGCTGACCAGTATTTGTCTTACCAAATAATAGTGTTCTCACACAGGGGCTGACCAGTACTTGTCTCTCCCAGTCTTAGTGTTCTCACACACAGCCTGACTTTGTCCCATCCAGTGCCCTGTCCAAAGAGAGGATTTTGAAAGTAATTTTTTTTGCATGATTAATTTCAGAAAAAACAGCAATGAATAGTCTGAGTAATTTTAGTTTAGAGAAACAGTGGTTGTGAATTCTGATTATTTGATTTTCTGTTTATAGTGTTAACCAGTGATGTATACACAGTCTCAGTAAATATGGTTTTCCTAAAACAATGTTGAACAGAAGCAATAATTTCTTCTTTGTGATTGCAGAAAAACAATGGTGCACAGTCCCACCAAAAGACAGGATGACTCCAGGCAGTCCAGAGATGACAGTGCCACGTCATCATCAGCAGGAGTATCTGGCAAGCAAAGGGCCAGCTATGATTATCAAGTTAGAGTATAATTTATAAGTGCATTGTCAATATATAGGACAGGTTCTGTTATCCATATCGGTTTATTGAAAGTGCAAACATGACCATTTCAGAATGGTTTGATATTGTTTTCTTGTGTGGACATGAACTGGAACCAGAATGTAAAAAGACTGCCTGAATTTTTGGTCTCAAGTATTGAGCATCATAATATATGTACAGTTGTTTCATGCACAGAACTCTTATCATCACTCTTTACTTCTTCATAACCAATCAGTACTTTTGTACTTTATTTTTTGTGTATTATTTTTAAACCTTTATAGTTGTTTTATTAACTCATCAGTGTATTGTTGTGTAAAACAAAGGCTACATCACAAATACAGTCTGCTTGTGATTTTAACTTATATCATGTGCAAAAGATATTTATGATTTTCCTTATAGCCCTATGTTTATATTTTGTCGGCATCCTTTAAGGTGGTTTTAACAGGGTATTTATGTAGGGCCCCAGTTGAATATTTTGTAGGTGTATGAATGATATTAATGTGTACATGATTTGTGGTATGATTAAGTATACTTTGTCATCCATAAAAATAAATGGAATGACTGTGATATGATATGCTGTGATTTTTATGTGATGAAATGATATTTTACACTTCTCAGCTGCGTTTTACCCCGGTTGTGTTCACATGTTTATTGTGATGTTTGTTTTAATCTCTGCTGGTTTTGGTACATCTTTGTTAGATGTCTGCATCAGTTTTTTTTACCTCTGTAACTGCAGTGTCATTGGGTTATATACTGTGAAAAAATAAGTGATTATACATAAGATGTAGAATAAGCCGGATTTTTGTTCCTTATTTCTGCACGGATTTTATCCTTTTGGATCCATTTTGTTTAAATATTTGTAGGCATAACCATGTACATGTGCAAGACTACAGGCGTCAGGCTATTGTTAGGTATTTCACATTATTATTTTAACATTTTATTATTTAACAATGTGTAATAAATGTTGCATGTTATACATCTTAATTATTTTTTATTTTGCCTGTTTCTATATCAATAAAACTTTGATTGTAACCGAAATCTGCGCATAACATATCAGCTGTGTTTAATGGCTTAGTTTCAATAGCCTGGCTCAGTTGTGTCAAGGTCTTTACATGCTTACATAAGCCTACAGTGTTATGCATCGCGGAAGTCGACATTAAGTATCTATCACACACACACACAGGTTGACCAGAACCTGTGTTCTAAACTTACAAGCCGCGCCTAGGTTTATTGTCCTGCGCAGAGAATGAAGCTATGCGTAGGAACAGACATTCATATACCAGCCGTCAACAAAAATGGACGTTTCAGGTCAGTTAGTAACCGAAAGACCAATTCCCAAAACGACGTTTAACAAAAACCACCAAAGAGTAAGAAAGTTGAATCGTGCAAAGAGAAATGTTTTTCACTGATGTTGGAAAAACGCAAGGAATATTCTAGGCGAATGAATAAAATCAGTATTGCCATCACCAGAATGCATTTACAAAAATTTTTCTCGGAAAATTTAGCTGAAATTCAATAGAATACGATGGGGTATAAATGCCTTCAGCAAAAACCATTTATATGTAGTGAAATAAGTTGAATATTTTAAATATTCTGCTTGATGTAGTTTAATATTGTCATCACGAATCCGGTCTTATTTCTCTTTCATTGGTGATGAAAAGACGTAAAGAATGAATGAATGAATAAAATGCATATCCAAATCGCGCACCATACAAGTATATATAAAGTTGTAAATAACAAAAATTCGTGACGCAGGTGCGCTTTGATTAGAACTGTCAATACATCCAACGTGGCGTCTAATTCAACACGACGACTATACAACCCCTAGCCCCGGGTTAAGCGAAGTTAGACACAACCAAGAAGCAGGGTGCCAAATTATACTCATTTGGATGAATAACTTTGATATACCAGTTTTCGAATATAGTAATAACTTGTGACGTTGATAATGTAATCATTGCATAACACATCTAACAAATGCTATAGAAGGCGAGATATGTACACGCAATATACAGGATCCTTCCATATAAATTTCGGTCCAAGTAACTATAATTTAATTTCGCAAAGTCGGCGATACAGGAAACCATTCTGGTCTTTGTACAGATATAGGTCCAGACAAGATGTACTAGCTGCACGGAGAGTCTAGTTATTTCCTTCGCAATCCAGCGAAGGTGGATATATATATTTCACAATCTTTGCTATATTGTTACGGAGCCAGGTAACACAATAATATAAGGACCGTCCATAAACTTAATCTCCAGGGACAGACTTGTTTCCCGGGATTGATAGACGAACCAGAACACACTGGATGAGTTTGCGACAGTTTATTGAAGATATACATGTATATACAGAGAGGTAATGCGCACACACCGGCGTGAGCACTCAGTCCGGCCCTCGTAATCAGGACAGAAGCTGACGTGAAAAGCTCCGATAGCCTTCTGAAGGCTGTAAGCTTCGTTTAATACCTGCCAGGCCTTATTCAGGACTTTGCCTCAGTGTCCTTATTCAGGAAGAGAGACGAGTTCTCCGAGCTAGCTCTGCAAGAACTGCCGATGTATTTTTTAAATACTGGTTTTAGGGTCACTTTCCTGGCATATATCGTGGCCCATCAAATCAGTGTTTTATTTATTTATTTTTTAACACATGAATATTTTGGTTAGATAATGGCAGTGCGTTGGTATACAATTTACGTATGTACATGAGTCAATTAGTAAGATTAAACCTTTTTGTGGTAGCATGTGTTTAGCTTATTGTATAGGTTTAAATGCTGCCATGATCATTTAACAGAAAGGGGATAAACAGTAAGCTATTTACAGAGATTAACGTTATCTTTACATTAGAAAAACATAGATCTACATTAAAGAGTTACATTGAGTTGCCTATACAGAAATTTAGACAGAGAGAAAACAACAGCAGTGCTTTTATTTATTGGTTAACAGTTTTGTTCTCTTGCTTCCTCCTCTGTGACGTGGAGTTCAGGAGCTCCCGCCACTTATACCGGACGCCGTCCAGGAAAAAACAGCGTACTGGAAACCTGTGCCTGTAACAGGTGCGACAAGTATAAATGAGGAGCAAGGATGTCAGGCCTCATCCACTTAGTTGAAGCAGGAGTCCTTTTTTTGTGATGTCTTTCATGTTTCTGGTCTTCGTTTCCTTGGTGTTAATTTTCTTTCGTCCCATGGGTCTTCTTATTGTTTTCCCTGTCTTCTTCTTTAATTGATTTCCTTTTCTATTTCCAACTTTTATTCGTGGCCTCCCATGGCGGCGCAGACAGCACGTTTCATAGACCGGTAGAACAGTTCCTGGCCTAGAGTGCTTAGGTGCACTCCGTCGTTGGTTAGAATTTGCTTTTGTGGTCGGATCAGTCCCCTGTGTCTTCAGAAGGTGGCCAATTGGTTGTTTGTCAGCTTCTTGTTAATTTCTTGTTGGATTTTTGTATTATAAATGTGGACCGAAATTCGCCGAGTACCTGACGGTAAAGAAGCTGGCTGATGTAGATCCTTGGAATTTGGAATTTCGATTTAAGTGCACCAACATAGTCTAAAATATCAGCGCAAATTGCTGCTGCTGATTTGTGAGAGCCTGCATCGTTTCCCCCAGTGTGGAGGATAACTAGGTCAGGTTTTGTCTCCTGAAGGAGACTTTCCAATCTTCCAGAGCATCTAAGTGTCCCAACTCTAGCTCCCCCAATGCCAAAGAACCGAATGTCCTGGCCTGTTCCAAAGTCGATTCTAGAGTTTGGGATCGAATTTCGAAGGATACTATTCTCCAGCCTATGAACGTAACTGCTGCCGATAATTAAGATTTTCACCCTTGTTTTTTTTGTTGTTGTTGTTGTTCCTGTGAAAATGAGATAATGTATATCTTAAGCAAGAAGATATTTGATAAAACAGATACTTAGGGGCAAATTAGTGGTATAGCTACCAATCAAAAATTGATAGAGGGTCTGCCCTCGTATGATATATACACATTTGTAAATAAATAGAAAATAAATATCAACTAATAAGAATAGATAAATAACAACAAACAAGAGGGCAGATTAGTAAATGGAGAAATATTATTAATTACTACAGTTATCAACTTTTGTGGTTACATTGTTTTCGTGTGCTATGTTTTTTGCATATCGGTTTCATGGACGTTTTATCGGCCTTCAAGATCAAGGTATCGCCGATATAGTTGGGGATAAAGTTGTAGGAAGGAATTATGTATCTGTGGAATAAACCGCGTGTGTTTGGTAATTTCGGAAAATGCACTGTTTTTAATCAGAGAAGGTGACGTATTGTTGACTAGAGCAGAAACGGCCGTTATTGGTATCGCCGTTGTTGGTCAATTATGTTTATTAGATTCGGCTTTCGTAACCCGTCGATTTGATGTATTCTTTTAGTAAGGAGAATATTTGTGCTCTCAGGTGTGGTTTGGGGTTAAGGATAGTCTGAAGGTCAAGTTCACATTTGTAGATTTTCAGGCATTCTGCCAATCGTCTTCGTTCTTTACCGTGTTTAATATATTGTAGGAAATAGTGCTCTATGGTTTCATCATCCTCTTGACAGGCTGGGCAAGTTGGTGAAGAATTTTGGATTATAGTTGCTAGATGTGCTTTGAGCCCTGTTTTCCCTAGTCTCAGGGGTGATATGTTTTTGTCATCTTGGTTATTCAATAATTGGAACGAATTTAATTTTGTAATCGTTCCGTCTAATATTTTATAGTGCCACCGTCCGCGGGATTCTTTATCCCATTCCGCTTTCCACTGATTGTTAATTTGGATATTGATCAATGTATATATTTCAGTTTGGCTCAGGGGAACGTCTATATCTTGTTGATATTTCTGTAGGCTCGATTTTGCTGTCTGATCTGCAATTTCATTTCCTCGAATATTAACGTGCGCTGGAACCCATGCTAGAGTCAGTTCGGTTTTTTGTTTCTGTATTTTGTTAGTTAGCGAGATTATTTCTTGTAGGAGGTCTGGTCTGCTCTCAGATTTGGAGCTTTGGATGGAAATTAATCCTCTGAGAGAGTCGCTTAGTATGGCTACTCGGTTTGGTTTGTTCTCAAGAATCCATTGTAGTGCCATTGTAATTGCAACTAATTCACTAGTATAGACGGAGAGGTGGTTGAGTAGTTTATAGTTTTTAACTATGTTTAGATCTGGTATTGCAAATGGTGATCTAGTGTGACCCTGCACATTTTTAGATCCGTCAGTATATATTTTTAGATGACCGTTGTAGTGTTCGTGGAAGTGTTCTAAGGTTTGAGCTTTGATATATACTGGGTTTTCCAGTTTTGAAATTTGGTCGTGGAGTGCAATGTCTATTTGGGTAGTTTGCAATAACCACGAGGGTTGATATGCATTTTCTTGTTGCTTTGGCAAGGCAATGTCATATTTGCAAAGTAGTCTGTTGATTTTATATCCTATTGGAGTTGAGTGTTTTGTCCATTTTTTCCCCAGATATTCATATTCAAAATATGGGAGGATTAGATTGTAACATGGATGTGTATTACCGTAATCGCTTATTTTTTCTGCATATTTGAGGGTTAGTTGTTCTCTTCTAAGGTGAAGGGGTTTTTCAAGTGTTTCTACTTGGAGACTGCAAAGCCAGGTGCCTTTGAAGGCTCCTCTTGCTACTTTTAAGGCAGAATATTGGATACTATCAATTCGCTGTAGAGTTTTGCACTCGGAATGATAGACTATTGCACCATAGTCTATTTTGGAGCGAATTAGACGCTGGCACATTTTTATGAGTGTGAATTTGTTGGCTCCCCATTTAGTGCCTGAAATGCATCTCATTAGACTGAGATCGCGTTGGCATCTAATTGTGAGGTCATCAGTATGATCTTTCCATGTTAATCTGCTATCAAGAATCATACCTAGGTATTTCACTTTTTCTTCGATTTCCATTTTCTTTTTACCTAAGAAAAGTTCAATATTTACTTTTCTTCTGTTTGTAAAGACAATACCTGTTGTTTTAGTGGCTGAGAATTTAAATCCCCAGTGGTCGACCCAGTTCGAGATGGTGTTTAGTGTTTTCTGTATAGCATTTTTGATTTTCTTTATAGATTTGCCTGTTTTCCATATTGCCGCATCGTCAGCAAATAGTGACTGCTCTATTTTTGGATGGTTACTGTCTATTGTATTTGCTAAACCGTTTATCAGAATGTTAAATAACGTCGGGCTTAGTACGCTCCCTTGAGTTGTACCATTTTGTTGAGTGTGTCTTTTATATGAAGTTTGTCCAAGTCTGACTTTAAAGTTCCGATTTCTTAGGAAATCATTTATCCAGTGTTGGATTCTTCCTTTTATCCCGAGTTTATCGAATTGGAGTATAACTCCATCCTGCCAAACGAGGTCGAAGGCTTTTTCAAAATCTAGAAAAACAGCCAGAGTGAATTCGTGCCTAATTATCCCCTTTCGGATTTGATGTTGTAATTTTGTTAGATGGTCGTATGTACTTCGTCCTTTTCTAAATCCACTTTGTGTTTCATTTAGTACTTTATTTTTAGCAAGATGAAATTCTAGTCTGTTTTTGACCATAGTTTCCATTAGTTTACATAGGCATGACGTGAGCGATATTGGGCGGTAGGAGGAACAATCTGATGGGTTTTTTCCAGTTTTTTGGATGGGAATGACAATGGACGATTTCCAACTTTGTGGCAGCTGTTTTTTCCTCCAACTTGTATTTATGAGTTTTAGTATTATATTTTGTGTTTTTAGCGGTAAGTGTTTCAGGATTTTGTAGCCTAATTTGTCTTCGCCTGGTGAGGTTTCTTTTTTATAGTGAATGGCTTTGTGATATTCCTGTAGGGAGAAATCTTTGTTAAGATCATGTTCAACGTGATCATCGGGCTCTAGTTGTAGAAATGTGTTATCCTTGATTATTTCGAACGATGGATTAAGGTTTCGATCGCTGCTATTTTCTGCGAAGGTTTTTGCGAGGCATTCTGCTTTTTCCTCATTGATTTTGTGTTTGTGATCCAAAGTTGGGATTGGATTGATGGTTTTGCCTTGTATATGTTTAAGTTTGTTCCATACCTGCTTTGAATTTGTTTTTGTATCAAGTGTTTCACAGTAGTTCTCCCAGTATTTGGCTTTGGCACGGGAGGCTGATTTTTCGGCTTCAGTTTTCAAGTTTTTGTATTTTTTCGTGGTCTGTATGTAATCTGGTTCTTTTGAATTTACGCAGTGCTCTTTTTTAGTTTCTTATATTTGCAGCACATTCACTGTTCCACCAGGGAACAGGATTTGCAGGCCTCTTATGCTGGGAGGAAATAGGGATGTGTTGTTCTGCAATCCTGAGTATATTATCAGTAAGTTTTTGGTTGAATAGGTCTATATTGGAGAGGCAGTCATCATCAATGAATATATTTTGGCAATCTTTCTTAAAATTTTCCCAGTTTGCTTTGTGGAACAGAAATTTGGGGTTGTTGAGATTTATTTCAGATTGAGGTGACATACCAAGTTCTGTCATGATAGCGAAATGGTCACTCCCGAGTGTATTTGGTATAACATTCCAGCTTGATTTAGGTGCGAGATCGGGTGTGGTAATAGTGAGATCTATTGCTGAAGTGTTGCCTGTGACGAAGTCTATTCTTGTTCCCTCGCCGTCGTTTAGGAAGACTAGGTTGTGTTCTTCTAACCATGCTTGTACTGTGTTACCACGGTCGTCACTATGTTTACACTTTGCATCCCATAAAGGGTTATGGCTATTGAAATCGTCGCTAATAATAGCACTTGGGCTGAACATAGAAATAATATTGTCGAGTTCTGTTCTGGATATTATCGATGTACAGCGCGACACGGCCTTATATAGGGCAAATCACGTGGTAAGTAATATAGGTAATGACATCTAGTGGTTCATTTACAGGGGAGATAACCCATAAAAAGGAATTACAAAACAGTGGAGCATTCATTCACAAAACATATTATTGTAAGCAACATAATACAAACATTTAATAATAATACGAAAACATAACATTACCCACGCCTCTAAACCAGTCTCGTCCCGAGGCTGGCTCGGGTAACGCTACCGTAGTAAAACAAAATTCAAATTCACTGATCAATGTTCATAGTAATTATAGGTCGAGTTTTCAAAATTTACAATGTTCACTCATATTCCTCCCGTTCCTCGGTCTTCGTGTGTCTCCTCTTGATCCCGTTGCACTGGGTAGACTTGTCACTCATCTCTGGTCCCGTCTAGGTAGACACGTCTCTGCCGCGGCTAGTGGTGGATGTTTCCAGACTGGCCTCAATGGAGCCGATCTGCAGGCTTCGTCTGGTATTGGCGACGCTCTGTCCTCCAACAAGACAGGTGTACCACGCGAACTGCTGTCTTGATTTGCCGGTCGTTTAGGTGTGAGCACCGGGCTGGGGCGAGTGGGCCTCCTTAAGGGGACCTCAGCTGTGGCTTCCCTGATTTTCCCATCCCGCATCTGTGACAGACTGGAATGTCACCTCTCCACGTCTCCGTACATCTGACAGGCGCTCAGACGAATAACTACACTGCTTGCAACTATGTTTCTGCCTGCGGTGTTTGGCAAAGATATGCTCTGCCATTCCCTGTGGAGAGTTAAATATCTCGACGCAAAACGGACACTTTGGCATAGCTACAGGGTGCTGCACGACAGACTTTACTCTGACCATCTCTGCATGCGGTCTCCGTGACTGTTCACTCTGTCTGGCTGAAATCGAAGGAGCCTTGGCTTTTATGCTCTCATTAGTCACGTGGTACACACAGAAATCCCCCAGGTACCCAGGGCGTCGGCGGATTCTGTTGCCTGACCCTCCAGAAGTTCCGATTGCAGCTTCTGTGCTGAGGGGCTCTCCACAGTTAACTTCAACTGTCGGTTCCCGTACTACCGACTGGTATTCATATATAACTTCGGGTCTCTGGTGGCTCTTATTTGTTTCTGATATTTTTGTGGGTCGAATGTAGGATTTCAATCGATCCGCGTGGACTACCTTCGCTTTCTTTCCCATCTGCACTCGGTAGGTGACGTCATTGTATTTGTTCAGGATGGTATACGGTCCGGTCCACCATTTCTGCAGCTTAGGTGACAATCCCTTCTTTCTCTGTGGAGGAAACAGCCAAATTTGGTCCCCAACTTGAAATCTTTGCCACTTCAACTTAGTGTCATAACGACGTTTCTGTTTGTGCAGGGCACATCCTAGGTGTTTTCGAGCTAACTCGTGGACAGTCTTTAGGTTCTCCCCTAACTCGTCTGTATAATCTTTATGGGAGATCTCCGTCCGTCCAGGAGTTGATTCAGTTTCTAATTCGGCCGGTAATGTAACCTCCCGCCCCAGGAAGGTATAATTTGGAGAAAATTTCGTCGTCTCATGATCTGCGGCCCGGTATGCCATGCACACGAGTTGTAGATGCAGATTTGTGGACACGTATGAGCTTGACATATTCTGTAACGTGCGGTTCATGCACTCTACCATGCCGTCTGATACGGAGTAGTCCGTGTCTTGTGGATATCCAACAAATCGCACAACCGTGTCATCAACCGAGATTCAAATTGACTCCCTTGGTCCGAATGAATGATTCTCGGCACCCCAAAGCGGCAAACTACTTCGTCGACCAGGACTGTAGCGAGAGTTTCCGCCTCCATGTTAGGAAAAGCATGCGCCTCTACCCATTTGCTGAAATAGTCTTGAATCACTAGGATGTACATATTCCCGTTCACTGTCTTGGGTAATGGCCCCAAGAGATCCATCGCTATTCTCTCCATAGGCGTGTTCGTTTTCCATAAGGTTTCTTTTGGGCTCAAGTGGCACAAGATTCACACCATTTGCGGACATCTCGCTGGAGGTCAAACCAGTAGAATTTATGCCGGATCTTACTGACTGTTTTCGCAACTCCCAAGTGTCCACCTGCAGGAGAATTGTGACTCATTTCCAGGACTTTATTACAAAAGGAAAGCGGAACGACTAGCTGGTCTCTAGAGTGGCGGCCGTTTTCCTCAAACCACTTACGACACAAAATACCATCTTTCATGTACAGTCGGTCCCATTGTGCTCAGTAAGACTTGAACTCCGGTTTCAGACAAGAAACGCTGTCCCAGTTCGATCTTTTTCCATCGGCGAGCCCATGGATAACCTGTGCTAGGCAAAGATCATCGTTCTGCGCCCTTCGGACGTCAGATGACATGCCGCCCAAGGTAACTGATTGAACATCAACTACATCTTCAGTCTGGCCTCGTAATCCGCATTCTTCGCCTTTGCACTGTCTGCATGGGGCTCTGGACAACCCGTCAGCATTGCTATGCAGTCTACCAGCTCGATGTTGGATCTGAAAATCATATGTGGCAAGCATATTTAGCCAGCGTGCCATCTGTCCCTCGGGCTTCTTAAACTGCATTGCCCAGCGCAGTGCACTATGATCTGTTCTCAGTTGAAACCGTTTGCCATAAAGGTATGGTTTGAAATACTTGACAAAATGCACTACAGCTAGCAGCTCTTTTCGTGTGACACGATATTGTCGTTCACTCTTCGTAAGTGTCCTACATCCGTACGCCACCACACGCTCTACGCCGTCTATGCATTGCGATAGGACAGCACCTATGCCATTGTTGCATGTGTCAGTGTCCAGAATGAATGTTTCTGCAAAATTCGGGTGGGCCCACACAGGGGCAGTGGTTAAAGCAGCCTTCAACTTTTCAAACGCCGCTTCGCAATCCGACGTCCACACAAAGGGTCTATGTTTCTGTGTGAGTCTATGTAGGGGTACCACAATGCTTCCAAACGACTTGACAAACTTCCTGTAATAGGAATCTAGGCCCAGAAAGCTGCGCACCTCAGTCGCGCTCTTTGGACGAGGCCAATCACAGACAGTGACTTTATCTGGGCAAGGCCGAATGCCCCTCTGGTTAACGACATATCCGAGGAAAGTGACGTCTCGGTCGAAAAGAGAGCACTTGTTAGGTTTGAGACGTAACCCTGCCTGTTGCAACCTCTGCAAAACGCCCTCTAACCTTGCCAGATGTTCTCCAAAGTTCCGTCCAAACATTAGGATATCATCGAGGTAGATGAGACATGTCTCCCATCTTAGGCCAGCGCACACAGTCTCCATTAAACGTTCAAACGTGCTGGGAGCATTACATAAGCCAAATGGCATTACGTTAATCTCATAAAGCCCTCGATGAGTAGTGAAAGCTGTCTTCGGCCTATTGGCAGGATTCATCTCTACCTGCCAGTATCCACTCCGAAGATCCATGGTGGAAAACAGAACGGATCCGGCAAGGGCGTCAAGGGAATCATCCACTCTAGAGAGAGGATATGCGTCCTTGACCGTCACCTGGTTCAACCGGCGGTAGTCCACACAAAAGCGAAGACTACCATCTTTTTTCTTGACGAGTATAACGGGGGAAGCCCAGGGGCTGTTCGAAGGCCTTATTATGCCGCGTTCCAACATGCTGTCGACCTGTTTACTTATCTCCGCTCTTATTACAGGAGAGACTCGCCTTGGCTGTTGCTTTAGCGCTCTACCGCTACCGAATTTCCCCTAAAGAGGACAACTTCTCGGCTGGTTCTACTAGGCCGAGCATCAGATCATCAGACGATCGCTGCAGTTGGCAGCTAACAACAGCCTCATGCTTTGCCGGTATGTTGATGCTTTCTCTCAACGATGCTCTATTGCAAGCATGGCTTTCTTCTTCTAATAGGTTAACAGATTTCCGTCCAAGCTTCATGGATCCATTTTCCAAATCCAACATGCACTTGTTTTTCCGCAGGAAGTCAAGACCAAGTATTCCCTGTCCACTGACTGCTGCCACTACAGCTTCTTGTCTAGTTTTCTGCCCAGAGAAATCTTTTTCGAAACAACCAAACCCTTTGGTTTCCAGTGGTGTCCCGTCAGCTAGTACCAGTGTTTTCGACATCTGCTCCAGCTCTGGTATGTCGGCTGGCGATAGTTTTTCGAAAAGATCATTCGACAGGATGGTAACCGAAGCACCTGTGTCCGCGACAAAGTCAGCTTGAATACGTTGACTAACACGAACGGCAAATCCTCTGTCCACGCTGGCTAACGATCCCCCGCCAAGTTTAACTTCCTTCAAGGAAGATAATGTTGACTTCTGGGAGGTCGAATTACGGGTTCCGCCCCCCGTTGAATTATTATTTGGACTATCTCGTCGGAAATGCCCATCTTCGCCACACTGATAACACTTGGATGAACGCGGCCTTCTTTCCCTTCCGCCAGTCTTTTTATGTGAATTGGACGGTCCATCTTTGGTTTGAGCCAAGATATCCTTGACGATTTCTGCAATTTTGTCTCGCAGTCCTTTCTCGTCATCCTCCTGGTTTGACTCTACGGCTCTGACACGGGTTGTCTTTCCACCTCTGCGTTCTTCTGCCTTCTGACATGCGTCATGCTCGAAAGCTAACTGAACAGTTTCGTCAAAATTCTTGGACCTGGTCCTTTGTACCCTCAGTCTCATCTCTGGGGTGTTAGGGTAACCTAGTGTCACCAGCCTACGTATGGCCTGACCAAGTTCAAGGAGGGATTCTTCCGGTTTCCGTCGCCTTCCACGCAGTTCAGATTTGTACAGCTCTTCCATGTTCGGCGGTGCAAATCTCTGACGTAAAGCGTTTACCAAACTGGAATAACTGGCTTTTGTTCCTCCACTGAAAAAACCTAGAATTGCCTGGGCGGGTCCCCTCAGACTAATGGCCAAATACAGCCCTCGCTGTTCATCTGTCCAGCCATTTATTTCCGCACATGCGTCAAAGTAAGTGTGGTAATCTATCCGCGGGGATGATCCATCAAAAGAAGCTGGGATAACCAAAGGCTTTCCTCTCTCGCGGGTCTCACCTCTTCCGGTCCCGATAATTCCGCCCGTCCTCGTGGCTCCCTGGAGATCGCAGACAACTCTCGCACAAATTGCGTCAGCCTCCTATTGGTTGTAGCTATTTCTTGGTCTAAATCTCCTACACTCAGTCCAGCACCACCTGACAGATGAGGATTAGTACTTGACGGCGTTTGTCGGGAAGGTGCGTCCATTTCACTTCTTATACCCGAATCAGTCGTCACCCGCCGACGTCTTTGAGTCACGTTTCTTTGCAGAAAGGATCCACTCTCGTCTTCTTCTCTGTCGCTACTGCGCAGTAGTTCACGCAGTGCGCTATCCATAGTTAGCGGTTCAAACCAATCTACACTGCGTCACCGACGATCTTATCCCACCGCTGCCACCAAATGTGTTACGGAGCCAGGTAACACAATAATATAAGGATCGTCCATAAAGCTTAATTCCCAGGGACAGACTTGTTTCGAGCTTGGGCTCCCGAGATTGATAGACGAACCAGAACACACTGGATGAGTTTGCGACAGTTTATTGAAGATATATATACAGAGAGGTAATGCGCACGCACTCAGTCCGGCCCTCGTAATCAGGACAGAAGCTGGCGTGAAAGGCTCCGATAGCCTTCTGAAGGCTGTAAGCTTCGTTTAATACCCGCCAGGCCTTATTCAGGACTTTGCCTCAGTGTCCTTATTCAGGAAGAGAGACGAGTTCTCCGAGCTAGCTCTGCAAGAACTGCCGATGTACAGCTCGACAGGGCCTTATATAGGGCAAATCACGAGGTAAGTAACACAGGTAATGACATCTAGTGGTTCATTTACAGGGGAGATAACCCATACAAAGGAATTACAAAACAGTGGAGCATTCATTCACAAAACATATTATTGTCTGCAACATAATACAAACATTTAATAATAATACGGAAACATAACAATATATATGAATTGTTTAAAGCCAGTAGCTCATCAAGTCTCTTGGTTTTCTGTTCCCGCCAGGGAGCGGCACATCATTATAACTTATAGACTTTCTATTGCAATCTTTTCTTTGTTTATGTATACATCTGATGCGAAATGATTTCATGTGTCCTACTGCATATCTGGTGAAATAAAAAAAAAACATGAATTGAAAAATGAAATATACCGTTTAGTGAATGAGAAACGTTGGGCCTGATTAAGATTACTCTTAACTTCTGCACATACAGTCGTATTCATACAAGAACAAGTATAGGTCCGCCAAAAGGGAGATACAATTTGTACCCTTCAGCACCATTGATATTTGGTTTCCCAGAATTTCACATAGACATAGATTATGTAGTGGGACTGAATTGAGGCTTCGTTGCCTTTTACGCTGATGTAGTGGCTGGGTGACCAGTTTTATTAAACTCTGAAACAATAAATGATGGAATTCTGTCATTAAATCTTTGTGAGGAATGGCAGTATAAAGTCAGAGAAATCCCAAATGGAGATGTCATTATAAGGTACGTGAATTTGAGTGTTTGGTTCTTCAGTGAGATGTTTAGAGTCTTTAATTTTCTATATATATATACAGTTGACGCCTGAATTCTTTGTATTTGCATGCAAATAATACCGTTTTTCCAAAATGACAACTTCTTTGTTAAGAGAGTAGGCCTATATAAAAGTTTGGTAGTGCAGGCCCTTGGTCCCGCAGTAAAGAGAGCTTGTGTGGGGATTTATGCATTTTTGGAATGCAGTAATGTTGTGGTGGACCTATATCGGTGTGACGGAAAGGTACGGATAAATTTCTCTCTTTGAGAATGGACCGATGTTTCTTTATTTACTTATTTGATTGAATGGAGTTTCACGCCGCACTCAAATAGAATATTTCGCTTACACGTCATTATGGTAGGAGAAAACCGGGGATAGCCCGGGGGGAAACCCGCGACCATCAACAAGTTGGTGATAGAACTTCCCACGTATACGACTGATGTTTTTAAATTATAGTTCTTCCAGAATATCAGTATTGCCATCACCACAAGCATTTACAAGTATTTTTCTCGGAAGCGGTTTATGCGATTGAGGTGAAATTTAGTACCGGTGTGCAATTAGAATACGTTGTTATATAGCGATCAGTGGCGTCGGAAGCAGTACACGGCCGGTACTGCCAGAAGAAACAAATAAAATAAATCAAAAACCGAACCAATTTAGTGACGACCAACAAAATGAAGGCCCATACACACGCGTGCACTGTAGACTGTTGTGCACATAAAACTACAATGGATCTATGTGCAGAATAAAACCCCGTAAAAAAACGATTTCAGGGCATTTCCATTCAGCCGTCAAATATCCCGAAGCATTCGAGGACTAAGCGGCCCCGGGACCCTGGCCTGGCCCCTGACCATACGACTTTCAAAATGCTTCCGGCGTGCCTGGTAATATAGTGATATTAATATTTAGTTCCTCGACAAGAAGTTGATAGTAACAATTCTTACAGACAAATAGAACATTTTTAGTAGCTTTTTCCACGGCAACAATTAACTTATTTTCTCTGAAGGTCATCGTGTTCCTTTCGAACGGCAGTATCCTTCAGAACTTGTATACCTGTTAAATTCATGAGCGTTAATGTTAATATCGTGGATTTCACATACAACCTTTACTAGCTCAAGCCAAGTGTCAAGGACTGAAGGCTTTACCTTCTCCCGATTAGACCATTTTTTTGGCAAGGTTTCAAGCCCAGAATGGGCAGTTTTCACTTTAGCCGGCTCATGGCTCTTTATATAGGCACTATTTTATTCGGACCCCAACAAACAGACTTATTTGTTTAAAATATAAGAGGTAATTATCCCAACTTGTATAACGAAGGCCTGCGTGCGTGGCTGATCTTTGGACAATAGTGCAAACTATCTCTACGATGAGAAGTGATACATGTATGTTGGCGTGGATGAAGTAGCTGAACAACCACATGCGTATAGTCTCTACATATGGATCTACACTATGAGTATAACCTAGCCCAGTAGGCGACTATATATAGCTTACTTTGCATATAATAGTCTCAGATTCAGCGTTAAGCGCCGGGGGCTAAATGTATACTATGATGTAGGCCTACATGTACAAATGTACACGTATATAGTTTTTGTCCAAATAATCACAAATTATTGCATTTCATAATTTTATTGTAACGATAGGCCTATATATTAATATCGTCATTTTGAGATCGTCGATCGAATGCCTCCATCAAGAAAAATTCCTGGCCCTTCCAGCTTGGGGTCAGCATATACGAAGCGCGGGTGGGCGGGGATTTGTACGTGCATGCCTGACGCCTAGCTATAGCTATGGCTAGCTGCCAACCAGTTTCACTTCACCAAATACTCCTCTACCACACGGCAATTTAAATGCAAAGTCTCTGTGGCGAACGTATGTAAGCTTAGATCACACACGAGATCACGTCCGTCGATCGTTTATTCTTACCGAAGTCCCCAGATCAAGGAGAGCCGGCAATTCGGAAAATCTCCTGTCAGAGAGTGGGGTTAAACCCACGTCTCTTAATTGTACGTGCCACGTACCGACTTATCCAACACTGAAAGACAACCATATCCATCTTAATATAACCACTCGAAAAAGGTCCGTTTTAGGTATTATCTTATATCCGAAGAATTCTGTTTACTATATACAATCATAAATATGATGTAGTCTGCCTAAATTTTGATAACGTGGTTTAAGACTACACTGCCAAGTCCACGTGATATTCTATGGTTCACTCACATTCACATTGACTCTGGAAGTTAACAGTCGATCTATTTTCTTTCTTTAAACGGGTTTGTTTTACATTTTACTTTATAAGCATCTGTGGATACTATGGCCCATATATGACATTTTCCTTTTTTCTTAACTTTTTCTTAGGTTTCCACTTCGGTGAAAAGGTTTTCACCCCGGTGGAAACCGTTTTCACATGGGTGAAAAAGTTTTCATCTAGGCGGAAACTCATGTGATACCAAATGCCTCGTTCTGGTCTTTGGACAATAGTGCAAACTATCTCTACGATGAGAAGTGATACATGTATGTTGGCGTGGATGAAGTAGCTGAACAACCACATGCGTATAGTCTCTACATATGGATCTACACTATGAGTATAACCTAGCCCAGTAGGCGACTATATATAGCTTACTTTGCATATAATAGTCTCAAGTTTTCATCTAGGCGGAAACTCATGTGATACCAAATGCCTCGTTCTGGTCCAAAAATGGCGGAAAATGGAAGATGAGATTATTCTGATTACAGATAAAATTTTCGGGACACTGTATAGGGAAGTCGTGCAGAATTCCATGTAACTTGCCTCATCCACGCCTTTCTCCGCCATGCTGAAGTTCTTACATGTTGTAGTTCATCATCATTCTGCCCACGGAAACGAGAACGGGGCTTCTTGCATCACGTCAGTTTCTAACCTTTTCACCTAGGTGAAAACGACACCTAAGTGGAAAGCTAAGAAAAAAGTTACAAAAGTTAAGAAAAGAGGTCGTATATGAGTAACCGTAATGGACCTTTTACATTTTAAAATTGTTTAAAACTCTCCGTTTTGAAGATTCTTGCGCTACCGGTCGGGTATCAAAATATTTTCGGGCAAGGCAGGCCTATCATTAAAGAAGGTCCGTTTTCGTTCGTGTTTCGAATACTCAGAAATTGAGGTTAATCAAGACGAACGTGCGTTGCGCATGCTACAGCAAATAATGTTTAGAAATGAATTATCTTTGGAGGACTTCGTGAGGAAGTCTATGTGGTAAGCAAGATTTTTGTGTTCCCACTCACTGCCTTGTAAGATGGTAGGCCTAATAAAAAGTCACATGTGTCGGTGTTGGGTACGACATTGGTAGATGGACGTGGTTGCCAAGGCACGATGCAACAACAACGCCAGGTTTAGGCCAAGCTGTGCCCTTGGCTTTTCGTTAACGGTAGAAGAGTACATGTACTGCTTTATTGGTAATATCTGATATTACAACCCATTCATTCGTTCAATGAACGGTCCAAATTTGTCCCATATCAACTTTAAAACGGCAACGGCTAATTCAAAATGGCTGCTCTCCTGTTGACCTTGCAAGATGCGTGGCCGGCCTTCACCTTGGAGAGGTTACTTCATTTTGCGCTGTGGACTGCTGTCGTGTTCATGCGAGTGATCAACCCGTGATCACAAAGTGATATGAATGATATAATAAAAACGAACGCAGCTGAGAAAATAACGGAATAACTTCGCTTCTATCTCGTTTTAAGTGGAATCAGCAGATCTAGGCTTGAATGTTGGATTTTGTGGCTCCTGAAGTCACCACATACCACAATTTGGGTCAGGAGTAGGCTACTTAAACTAGGTCGAAGATATCACCTAAATTCGTGCACTCTTAGCACACGTGCGATGGCTATAACTGCCACTGTGGATTGACAGGTCGCACAGATGCACGGCTGCTGCTGGGGTCCTTCATTAGCAAAGGGGTTTGATGCAGTCTTAATTAGGTCGGGTACATGCAAGGCTTTCTTTAAAACAAGTTACTGTTCACAGTTCAGGGTACCGTAGGCGTTTATATCTGGCTTCACCAGGATGGTCAGGTAAGGGTAAAGAGTTGCTTAAACAGCTGACTGGTCAGTTTTCAGTGCAAAACCTATGGCCAGGTACTCATTTTCACCTTGCTGTAATTTTGCAGGTCAGTCATCAGGCTGTAATCGATTATTGTGTTACTCTGTCTGCATCAATATATAGGACTATGACAGATTACTTTAACATAAATATAAGACGTTTGAATCTAATTCTGATTTTAGAGTATGTGTTTGCTGCAGGATTCATACCAGTGTTGGAACACTTGTGCATGGATCAAGGATCATGAAGCGATCTTAGACTTAAGTCAAATTTTCAAGAATTAGTCTTGGTATGTTCCTTTCCGTTATTTTGGCTGAAATTTGTTCCACAGTAATGTACCGAGAATTTATTTTATCAACCAATATTTGACCTTGTTATGTAAGAAATAACAATTTTAAAGCGATATGAAAGTTTGACTCAAAGTAAAAGAAAGCTAAAATATGAAGTATGTGAAAAATATAAAACAAGAAAAAAATATTTTTATTGATTTTTTTGAAGAGTGTTGAAAGGCATTCAGGTATTTCAATTCTGTGGTGGGCTTTATGAGCCATAATGCCATAATGAGTCTAGAAACTCTCATGTCACATCACCTTTTTTTCCTCATGTTGACCAGAAGGAAAGAATTTTTGAGAACAGTCAGTATTTCAGTAATCTTTCACTCATGGGTAAAAAGAGTTATTCCAACATTCAGTGTCGTGAGTAGAGTTGGAAAAAAATTCTTGTGAGGTTTTTTGATGAGTTCCTAAACTCTAATAACATTGCCACCCCATCTTCAAATACTTTGAACACTTTTAACTCACTTCACAAATATCTAAAATAATAAATAAGAGTATATTTATGCATAGTTTTATGTGGTCTATTAAGTGATGCCTCCTTTGATTTTTAGAGGTCTTTTCCTTTAAGTGATCCCAGGGCCAGGGGACAATTCCACAAAGCCCTTTCTGACACAAGTCAAATTTTAAAAACTCTGTACGATGCTTAATTTTCAGTACTGGAAGTAGAAATTTTGACACATTTGTCTCAAGAAAACATTGTTGAGGGGTACAGAATTTTAATTTGTAAAACCCCAAAATAAGCTTTGAGATCGTGTTTCAAATTTTGACTTAAGTCAGAAATGGCTTTGTGGAAGCAGCCCCAGGGCCCAGTTTCATGAAGCACCTTATGTTCACTAAACTACCACTGCAACCAATACTATAGGCGTTATGTCGTCATGGTAGTTAGGTAAGAGAACTTAGTCAGTCTGGGCCCTGGTCTCCTATGCTTTTGTTCTTAGGCACACATTTTCATCTTTCTGTCCATATGTATATATGTAGCCTTCTAACATTGCCCATTCTCTCTTTTTTTATATATACCTGTACTGTATTTCACTTTAAGTTTAGCATTATTCACCAAACACATTTTTGCTTCATTCTGATTGATTAATTCTCTTTATTGCGCCATTTTCAGAGTTCTTTATTGTAAAGATTGATTAGTTTCTTATCAGAAAAACTAAAGTCTTAGAAAGCATCATTTTAGACCCTTATGTACTTTCGAAAGTGCATTTATATGTATCAAACTTGAGGTGAAATACAGTATTCACTTTTCATGTTTGACTTGTGTTTCATGGAATGTTCACTGTAATTTGTAAGTACATGTATGTAAAACCAAGTAGCCTGTTTCTCATACCCATAAAGCTGATCACTGTCATGTATTAGAAGTGAAATATATTCTTTCAGAGCACAACATGGGTGGATATAAGCTATACTTATGAGCTATCCTGATCTACATATCTGATACGTTATTTGTTTATTGCAGAATCAGAAATGCTGCCTTGCAGCAGGTCTTACGTCCTGCACTGGACAGAATGAGCAAACCACAGACTGTGACCGGCAGCTCTTGTGTCAGGACTGAAGCAGTTGAAAACCAGGTGTTTGTAAATGAGACATCAGTCCCCACTGATGGCAGCAAACACGTCCCAGGGGGTAAAGTGCAAGGGAAGAAAAAGGAGCAGTCATCAAAGATGACACAACATTGTAGGACTATGAACAAGAGTCAGATAACACGTCGCACAAACCCAAGGACTACCACTCCAAGAGCTGCTCCCTCTTCTGCAGACTTTATTCCGTTTTCGTTGTACTCACACTTGCTTCAGGGGAGACAACCTCCTAGGCCTTTTCATATGGGTGCCCCATGCTATGTGAGACACGCAAGAGTGCCTTCTGCTTCACTAGTATCAGGACGACCAGTCCAGCCATTTCCAGCACCATGGACAGGGCCACCCCCTCTGTCATCTAGAGTTGCCCCAAACCTTGGAGCAAGGTGTTATACAAGCCATAGTGCGACGCAAAATGCCAAACCTGTTGCTTATGAGATTGACCCTTGTGAAGATATTGGTAATGTAAATAGAGACCCCTGTGATAGAGAGGATCCCAGGCTTACAGGTAAGCTTAGTATGACCCTCAGTCCCTGGTGTCAGTCTGTGTAAAGTTTGTAATCATTAAGTCAACATTATTGTAATCTTTGACATCTCACAGGCTGCTGGAGGGGATTCAGTGAACAGCAAAACATGCATAAAAAGTTAAAAAGGGGATAAAAAATTTAAAACAGCATCATGCTGGATTGTTGCAATCACTATCGGTGAATAGATAGTATAGAAAGGTTATGATTTATATATCCTCAACGTCCTTGTTGTTTCTTTTCTCTCTTACAATTAATATTCAACGTTGTCTTGCAAGCCTAGAAATAGACAGCATGACAATGACCAAGTTGTATGTTATCAGGGGTCAACTGTTTGGTACAGGACAAAACCGTCATGTAAATGACATTTTGGCTGTTTTAATAACATTAATAACTGGGAGTTTTGCCAAATATGTCCTATACCAACCCCAAAATTATTTCCAGGCTTGGTCTTGATATTAAAGATACTGTGCTCTATTTGAAATGCTCATCAGCTTTCTGAGTCTGTGGCCTCACTTCATTGTGCTCACATTTAATCCCAGCTAGTTCCAAGTCTGGCTTGGATCATGCTTTATCTAACTGGATATACCAGTAATAAGTTTTCTTGACACCATAATACCATAACTTCTTTCTGGATGGTGTTTCTTTTGATTGTTGACCAGTTGCCACTCAGTATGTTCTGAAATCACAGATCAGCGGATTAAAGGTTGAAAATGTCTGATGATTTTTTGAGAAGTTGGTGACATAAACCTGGACACCAAAGAAACCAGGTTACCACTATATTATTGTAAATAGCCTAAAATTTTGTCCCAAAACTGCATTTTCAAAGACAAATAAATGTAAAAAGAATATTCTTCTTGGAGCTGAAACTTAATTTTTTTTCATGAAGAATGGTACTCTACTTTTCAGAAAAAAAATCCTCAAAACACCCTTTTCAAACTAATAGAGCCAGGAAAACTGAGCAACTTAATCATGGACGAAATTTTAGGTCATTTATTTATTTATTTGATTGGTATTTTACGCCGTACTCTAGAATATTTCACTTATACGATGGTGGCCAGCATTATGGTTGGAGGAAACCGGGGGTAGCCCGGGGGGAAACCCACGACCATCCGCAGGTTGCTGCAGATCTTCCTACTTACATGTCATTTAGCATATAAGTGAAATACCAAGCATGAACTTCAGTATGGCAACAGAACACTAACCATTACAATACATGGATAAATGATTGGCTGTTTTTCATGTGGCAGTTGACAGCATGATACCCAGAAGGTGGGAGTACACGGCCTTTGGGAGATCTCATCAGGCACAACCCAGGTCCGGGGTAGAGCTGACCGTCCTGTCTTACAATGTACTGTCCCAGCGTCTTCTGGAGGACAATTCTTTCCTCTATCCTCACTGCTATGATGATGCCCTTGACTGGAACAAAAGGAAGACACGAATCATGGATGAGCTTGTGTCCTGTCAGCCAGATGTAAGAAATATTTATATTACAGGATACCTGAAACACACGTTTTTTATTTCTTAACAACATATAAAAGTGCAAAACTGCTTCTCAGCTTTATTTTTTGGGCATAAAAATGACTTTAAACTGCAGTTTTCCAAAGGTCTCAGCGGATTGTCTGGAAATTAAGTATTAAGTAATTAAGAAAAGTTATATAAATAGAGGGATTGTTACGAAATATAAAATATGCCTCAGAAATGAAAATTTGTGTCAAGTGTTTGACATAACTTTCATCATATTGCTTACCCTACTCTTTGTTTTATAGTACCTTATTACATATCTTGTAAGACTGCAGCAATTTGGCTGGTTGGTTTGTTTTCCTGTGGGGCTAATGTCACAGTGATCTATGACAATGTCTTGGTGCTGCAGGTCTACTGCTGTAGATACCCTGACAGCTTGAGGTATTAAATTTGAACCAAGGCTTTAATGAAATGGTCAGTGTGGTACCCAATTTGGCTAATAGAGATATACAATATATGGCTGTCTTCAAAATTTCTAGCAACCAACACAGAAAATTAAGAAGTTAGTTCTCTAAACAAACATTAAAATGTGCTGTGTATTGAAAGCCTCACATTAGTCCCTTACAGGCACTTATAGCTTCAGTTACCTGTCCTACCAGATGGTCCATCTGTCACACATCAGTTTTCTGAAATTTTTTGTTCGTCACATTGTAAGGTATATGGAAACTTGGTACATGGCCTCTCCGTGATGACCTTTAGATTAGGTTAAGTCAGTTGTTGCAACAAAATTATGCCTGTTTGGATCCTTTTTGGACTTCAGTAGCGAACCAGGCTTGATTTCAAAACGGTCCATCATCATCTCAAACTTGCTGCTGGTCACGACCATATCGAGTGACTGATCATATTTGAGTACAAAACTGTTTTCTTCCTTGTTCAACAAAATTATGGCAATTTTCATCTTGTTTTGGACTTCTTGGACATTTGAGTAGACTTTTTCCCAACAGGGCCGCACAGAATTACCTCCCTTGAAGTCACTGACTAAAAAGTGCATGTTATGAGTAAGCTGTGATTAGATGCAACCTCAGAAAATGGCTGATGGAAAGTTCAAAGCAGCATAAACTAGTTGAAAACCTGGCTTTAAAACAGATTCTAAGTTTGTAAAGTTTGTGTAATTTTTGGATGAAAAATTGTGTATTTATTTTAATCCATTTGGGGGGCTCTACCCGGTTTCCTCCCACCATAATACTGGTCCCTGTTGTATAAGTGAAATAGTCTTGAGTATGGCGTAATACACCAATCAAATAAATAAAATAAGAAAATACATTTTGTTGCCAAGAAAATATTTGTCACTTTCGTGACATAACCAACACACTGCGTGCTTTAATAGGCAAGGTTCCACCTCTCATAGTTTCATGCCTCAAAAACTAATCTCCCGTTAGGTCATAGTCGCCGTCATGTCGCAAGGGGCTTACTTGCCTTCCGAAAGGCGTCTGACTGAAGCAGCACTGCAACAAAGAGGCACATTACATGCACTCTAAGGATTCCTTCATCATCATATGACTGAAAAATTGTTAAGTACGATGTTAAACCCCAAGCACTCACTCTCTCGTTCCAGAATGCTGGATTTGAGCACAGATATATACGTGTAGTTGTGTTGTTGTTGATCCTATGCATGGTTGGTTTGGTTGCAGGTGATGTGTTTACAGGAGATTCAGGCAGACCATTATACAGACTACTTCTTACCAAAGCTTTCATCAGCAGGTGAGTAGTCGCTATAGTTCTGCCCTTAATAGGATAATGTACATGTATGCTAAAATTCAGAAACTTTCATGCTCATATTAATATATTTCATGACATTATTGTAGCTATAAAAATGCTAGGGGACAGCATGTATAAGATACAACATAGTTTTAAAAATTTCAATGTCTGTTTTAAGATATCAAAGCTCATATGTTCCTCCATTAATCACTCAGGGCTTGCAAAAACAAATCTTAGGAAGGCTCACATGTTGTGTGTTGAGCATGTTATAGCATGACATTTCCATTCTGCCTATTTTCAGGGTATGAAGGTGTGTATCAGAAGCGAACAGGAGATAAACCTGATGGTTGTGCTGTTTTTGTAAATCGCAGAAAACTTGCAATTGCTCAAGCTTTCCCTGTCCTATACAATAGAGGGGACATTCTAAACCGAGACAATATAGCTCTCATTGTTCATCTGAGGTCCAAGAATGCCAGTGCCAAAAGACAGGCCGATGTCTTCATAGCTACAACCCATCTTCTGTTCAACCCCAAAAGAGGTGATATCAAACTCGCTCAGTTGTCAGTGCTTATGGCTGAACTGGACAGACTGGCGCACAAAGGAACAGTGTCAGGTGGTTTCCCAGGCTACGCCCCGGTTATTCTATGTGGAGACTTTAATGCAGAACCTCACAGTGATATTTATAAGTTTGTGATTCGGGGCTACCTGAAGTACGAAGGACTCTTGTGTCGCCAGCTCTCAGGCCAGAGAGAGAAGCATTTTGGGAGAGACGTTTACCTTTCCAACCAGCTCCTTTCTCCCAAACTGGGCATCACAGATCAGTGTCAGTATGTGAGAAACCTACATGTCAGAAACATACCCATCCCAGAGGACATATGGGCAGCTTGTGTGGGTAGTGATGGACCTGACAGACCAGACAACAGAGAGGTCTGTGCCTGTTCCCCTTCACCAGTGGACTCCACAGGCCCTCCGTGGAGGATGCACAGCGCAGTTCGCCCAGGGCATCGTAATGTTCCCAAAGTATCCCAGGGACTGGGTTGCTTGTGGCACAACCTTAACTTTGTGTCCGCTTACAACCATACTATTGAGCGTCTGGGTCATAGCAGAAATGAGATTACCACCCAGCACGAGCATGCCAGCTGTACACTGGACTATATCTTCTACAATGTACGAAGGAAACGCACTCACACGCAGAGGAATCGCGTGAGGCTCCAGAACGTTGAGGAAGACAAGCTGTGTCTGATTGGTAGATACGGGCTTCTGTCTGCTCAGGAAATCCATGACCTTGGGGGACTTCCTAATAAGTACTTAGGATCAGATCACCTTGCGTTACTGGCAAAGTTTCTATTAAAATATTCGTGACTTTACAGACCTGACATTCCAGTTAAAACTCTGAGTGCCATATACTGAGATTCAGATGACAGTGTAATACATGGCCTGGGCAACTTTCAGAAAGATTTAAATTGTAGTTGAAAGTCATGTTATCCCGGTTTTTGATTTGCAAGATAATTTATAGTTGGAAAACAACTGTCATTCATATTTATATTTTATATATAACAAAATTATAATAGGTGATAGTTCTTTTCTCATCATGAGTGTCTATCATGTTTGATCACTCCCAATCCACCTCCCAAAGTAGTGTTTAAAGTTGATTGCAAAGTGAATTCGTCTAGTTTCTTGATTGTGTACATACATTTCTAAACTTTTTGAGTAAATATTGGGATTCGTCAAAAAGAAAATGGAACTGCTTGGTTTCATTTTAATTAGCATTGCCAGTTAGCCTGAAAAAAAATGCTCACTCTTAAACTTCGATTTAAGCAGCGATATATGTAATTTTAGTAGAAAACATCTTGTGTAAAACATTCCAAGTAACATAGGAAAATGGATCGTACATGAATGATCATTGATTCTGATGAAGAATATTCATCAAATCAATTCATCTTTCATTTTGAATTATGCTAATTTTGAAATAATTGTTATAAATCTCAGTTGCTTAAACGCAGTAAGCTTATTTTGCTCTAAAACAAGTTACTGGTTGTATTTTAGTTCAACTATTGTCTCAAACAGGGAAATTGGGATTAAAATCGGTTTTACTACATTTTATTGCTGTTTGGACAAATTATATGAGTGGGCTGCATGCGCACTTGCGGTAGACTCAACTGGAGCATGTTTTATTTATTTATTTGATTGATGTTTTACGCCGCACTCAAGAATGTTACACTTATGCAACAGCGACGAATATTATGTTGGGTGGAAACCGGGCAGAGCGTGGGAGAAACCCACGACCATCCGCAGGTTGCTAGCAGATTTTACCACTTACGGTGGGAGAGGAGGCCATCATGAGATGGGCTTGAACTAACAGCAACTGCATTGGTGAGAAACACCCGGGTCATTGTTAACTGTATGTGTTTTAGGAGACAGACATAAAACGTCAAGGTATTCAGAGAATACCGACAGTTCACCTGATTGAGTAGTTCATTTGTAAAACTGCATAATGTTCAAGTCGTCATTTGAAGGATTGCAGAGCAGTGACTTCGTATGTTATGGAGTTGTAAATCATTGCGGTGGTAAAAGACTCTGGGGAGTTAATGCACAAATTTACCACAGAGGTCTTTAATATACAAACCGCTAACTGCATTTGGCAATCCATGTGCTTTGGGAGGCAACCGCAATCCTGTGAACAGCTGATCAACATGTTGAGCTATGAGGTAAAACACTTCTTTATTGTTTGATATGGAAATCGCTACCGATGATGGTTTATCTGCATGTGTATTATGAGTGACCACTGCAACCCTATAACTGGCCAAAAATTTCAGCCAAACTGGACACCGACACCGACAGCATCTGACCCCTCTCTTATGATACGTCTTACTTCGTAAAGCGAACTAAAAATCAAGACTTGTGGAAACCATTGACAACCTCTTTGACATAGAGGTTACAAAGGAGGGAGCTGATGGGAGCTTGTTTCGAGAAGACAACCTTATTGGTCAGGGTTCCCACGATATGTCTTGGAAACTGCTGATGTGGTCTTAAGGCATACTTTTTATTTAATGGCCAGTTTGTTCGATTGGGTTTTAATACAGTCCTAAATAGTATTTTACAGTGCTAAATTTTATTTTAGTCATGAGATTATGGTTAAGTTCGTGGGAGAACTCAGAAACAAGCCTGACAAAACTTAAAGAAAATGGAGATTTGTGGAGTGGGAAATGTAGTGGAAGATTTTTTTCATGTGCACGTCAAATGAAATAGGCGGGGTGTACATTTCTTAGCACATACTGACGTAGTATTGTTGGCTTAAAATTCTTAAGATAAAATTCTCAACGTTATTTTTTTTCAGTTATTAATTTGTGAAAATTAGATGCTGAAATTTGGCAAGCCTAACAGATGTCAAGTTAAAACAAAGTTGTGACAATTTCAACCTTTTGACATATAAGCTAAGCATTATAATGAACTTTAAATTTTCCCTAAAGTCAAAACTCGCTTCTAGGAATCGACCCTTAGTCAGCCAGGTGCCAGATGAAGACCTACCCTGTGACTATATATATATATATATATATATATATATATATATATATATATAGTGCCATGCTACATGGTGTCTTCAACATGACGTCCCAGTTAGGCAGCGCTACAAGATATGCAATTCCATACCCACAACACACGGTTTCTGTACACATGAATTCATTCATTTTATTTATGAAATCATACTTAATTACAAAAATTAAAAATCTTCTTTCGTATATACAGATAAAAGTACAGTAATTAAAATGTAAATTATGTACAATATAACCCGATGATCATTTTGACACTTCATGTGCGAATGTCCGCAAAACTCTGTGAATAAAGTTGCCTTTTGAGGGGCATTTAAATTGCATAACGTCATAACATCAAACGGCAACAAGAAAATCGGTTTTTCGTAAGGCTTTGAAAGAGGTCCTCAGATTTCAAAGTAACACTCTGAGTAACAGGAAATGGAATTACCCGTTACCTTAGTAACGGTGACACTTTAACTTCTTCCCGCGCCCAGAGATGATAGAATATTTGTGTTACACTGAAAACATTAATCTGTTAATTTTAACAGGAAGTCAACATATGAGGCCTCTAATTTACCATTTCAATGGCTGTGCACCAGGTACACTAAAAATAATCTGTTAATGTTAACAGAAAGCCTGTTGTTTGAGTGATGCTAGAATGTATTGTGTTATTGCAGCAAATTGTTCTGTTAAATAAAAATGTATAAATCTAACAAAGATTCTATTAGACCAACAGGATATTATGTTGGATATGACAGAATATTAATTGTTATAATAACAAAAGACTGTTAAAATTAACAGATTATTTTTTTTAGTGTTCCTGGTATACAACCATCGAAATGGTGAAGTAGAGGCCTCTTATATGGCTAAACTCGAGCATAAAATTATGAATTCTTGAGAGCAATTTTACAAAATAAAATGTATAACGTTATTAAAAATCACATTCTAGATAGGTGAGCTAATAAAGACTTGACATACTTGATAAATACTTAAATATGTATTTAAAGTCACCACGTGATCGGTGTTGCCAGTGATGAGAGGGTTTAGAACAGAATTGACAACAAATGTCAAACCAGCAAGATTTAAGACAATCTATTATGAAATGTTTGATGAGGTATTATCTACAGACCGGTTAAGGGTCTCTCTTGAACTCTTCGCGTACCTTTTTTATTTGTAACTGGACAGTTTTAGATTGGTAAAATCTATGGAGGAAACACTTTGACTTTTTTGCTGACAGAAATACACGCATCACCGGTAACGATTGATAGTTACAGCCGTAATTTGTACATGAAAAGGTCATTAAACGAAGAAAGAGGGCTAGTAATTAAACAATCTGTCACACAGAGATCATATAAAAATCACAGATAAAAAAGGTGAATTTTAAAACGAGTCTTATATGCTTATGTACAAATTGGACATATGGTAATCATTTAAGTATATAGAATAAAATGATATTTCATGTCGCGGGACATGAATGTACAAGGAAGTGGCGTTAAATATAAAGTAAAGGAGATGATACACGTATTAATGGTCTCACTATGAAATGAATGAAAGGTGAATGCGCGTTTACGTCCATACGTGTAATCCAAAGCTTCTTCTAGAGTATAGGTCTCATCACATTTTCTCCTAAAGCAAACAAAATCTTTAACTGTTCATATCCAGGTATATATATTACAAGTGTAATATTTTAATTTTAATTTACAAGTGTTGTTTAACTGGATATGTTTGTACAACACGTATGTACACTGATTAATGTCATTCCTCTATTAACAATACTTGAGCTGTTTCATTGATATTTAAAAGAAAATCAGATCTAAAACGTACCAGGCACTCTGAACAAGCAAAATATATTACGTCTAAAACTTTTCAAAATGCTAGCACAAAATTGCAGTCACTCTTGCCAGTTTTACTTTTATGGCGGCACTCAATCTTGCTACGGACATGACCTATGATTCTGATGAAATATGAAGAACTAAAAGGTCACCTACGGTACATATTTATAATGACATGTTCCACTTTGGCATAGATCGCAGTAAAACGTAATAATATATATATATATATATATATATATATATATATATATATATATATATATATATATATATATATATATATATATATATATATATATATATATATATATTAAATAGGCTGTTGCGTTATATGTTATGAATGTTTCACAAAAGCCACACAACAGGGAAAGAAAACGCACATGCTATATGTATGCATCGTATAGAGTTACATGGCTGTCTCTAGCGGCTGACGTGGCTTAGGTGAACCACGTGGGGAAGACCGCGGGACCGGAGATTCTCGTGGCGTCGGCTGATATGGCGTAGGCGACTCCCTCGCGGACGGCTGATAAGGTATAGCAGATTCTCGTGTCGAAGGCTGATATGGCATAGGCGACTCTCGTGTCGACGGCTGATATGGTATCGGTGATTCCCGTGTCGACGGCTGATAAGGTAACGGTGATTCTCGAACTCTATAAGGATTCCTCATCTCTGACGTGTTTGGTCGAATAGAATCTGGAAATGGTGCGGGTGACTCCCTTGCTACCTGTTCATATGGATTGGGTGACTCTCGAGCTGTCTGTCGGTAAGGAGCAGGTGACTCTCCAGCTCTCTGTTGGTATTGAGCGGGTGGGGCGGGTGACTCTCGAGCTATCTGTTGGTATGGAGTGGGTGACTCTCGAGCTCTCTGTTGGTATGGAGCTGGTGGAGCGGGTGACTCTCGAGCTATCTGTTGATATGGAGCGGGTGACTCTCGAGCTGTCTGTTGGTATGGAGCGGGTGACTGTCGGGCTGTCTGTTGAAATGGAGCTGGTGACTGTCGGGCAGAGGTATCATACGGGGCAGGGGACTGCCTGCTGGGAGGGTCTTGGAGGCGCTGGAATTTGTGTGCCTCTTGCTGTTCCCTCCTGCGATACATAGGCCTGACGCTGGGCAAAGAAGTTTGTCTCTGCTCGGCACTGATGGGAGTGGGAGCGAACCTGACGACGGGCTCTCCTCGTGCGTTGTACTGGTACTGTAAATCCCCCTGTGATGCGGAATGCTGAGTAGGTCCCGCCGAGAGCTGGTAGGGAGGGGGTCTCACCACATTGTCATTAGAACCGAAGGTACTCAAACTACCGCCCGATTTGCTCCTGTCACTGCTCAGATCCACGCTCCTGTCGTTCAGTGAAGTGTTAGAGTACAGTCTGTCTTCCACCGGCGTTTGTCTGAGGGAAGAAATTTCGTTCTCCAGCCCAGGGGCCGTGTACTGGTAAGGCGGAGGAGCCTGGCCTTTATAATCCTCATACTCTTGGTTGGTCGTGGACGTCTCGGTTGTCTTCTGGGATTCAGCATCACCATCATCCTCATCCTCGTCAAATTCATCGTCGTCGACTTCCTTGTCATATTCATCATCGTATTTGTCATCGTCAGTATCGCCACCGTTGTAATAGCCCGTGTTCACATAGTGGTCAGTGCGATGCGGGTAGGATTCAGGCCCACCTTTTGACTCCACCGATGTGGACAGACTTCGGTCAAAATAGTAGCCATTCAAGCGGGGCTTGTCGAGGGTTTCCGTGCTGGTCTCAGCCGTTGTCACACCAGAGAGATGCATACCACGAGGACCCTCAGAAATGTTATCCAGACTTCGGGCCCGGCTCTGGTTCGGGGTTCCACGCTCGGACAATCCGGCAAGGGTAGTTTTTGAGCGCGCGGACCTCACTGAGGATCGTATGGATTCCCGTCGCTCGAACCGCTCCGTCTTTCGGCGCTTGGACTTGATGCACCACAAAATCCCTAAAATGAGGACGATGACCAACACTGCACCAATGACCCCTCCGGCAATGCTGAAGGCCAGGATAAGAGGGCGGTCTCCGGGTGGTGAGATGTAAGGATCTGAGAAGACAAAGCAAAACAAGATGAGTCTATTGTATGACTGGCAGGAATTGGGTGGTTTCTGAAATGGTTGTATCAATACATGCATGATTGCATTTCTGCCTCTATCCGCATGGACTAGTTTTTATCTACATTATTAAGGAGATATATTCCGTATTTGTATATTGTGTCTATTTCAGTTTGCTCTCCATGCCGAAAGACAAAAACAAAATCGCAGCAAAAACAATCTTAGAATCCGTGGTTAAGTAATCCACTCTTGGTTCATATTGCTATTATTGTTGTATATGTGACCTAGTCTTTTCTAAAATTAGTCTTCTCAAATACCAAAGTTAGTGACTACTAACAAGAACGCCAACACCTGGTGTTACTGTTTTACTATAAAATATTCCGCCCATTGTGAGTAAAATTCCACAGACAAAACACTAGCGGAAGGTAAAAGTAATTGTTTAAAACGCTTGTTGTGACGTCACTATTCAGAAACCGTAATTTCCTTCTCAATTTCAAGAGGGGCCTCCGTGGCTCAGTTGGTTAGCGCGCTAAGGCAGCGTAATGACCGAGGAGTCTCTCACCAATGCGGTCGCTGTGAGTTCAAGCCCAGCTCATGCTGGCTTCCTTTCCGGCCGTACGTGGGAAGGTTTGTCAGCAGCCTGCGGATGGTTGTGGGTTTCCCCCGGGATCTGCCCGGTTTCCTCCCACCATAATGCTGGTCGCCGTCGTATAGGTGAAATATTCTTGAGTACGGCGTAAAATAACAATCAAATAAATCAAATCAATTTCAAGATGCAAAATAAAGACAAGTTGATGGAAACTTGACTTTCCATTGAGTCCATCTCATTTTTGCTCATTTGATCGTTTGGAGGATTCCTGAAGACATATTGAGGTCCCGTACACGAACTATACGCACCTCTCTCACATATATAGGGTAACATCAGCCGCTCACAGTCTTCTTCTTCCACCACATAGATGACCCTGAAGGAGCTGCAGCGGTTGGGACGGACCAACCCGTACACCCATACCTTTAGGTCCTCCGTATACTCGCTTTGAGAGCTGCGCACGATTGTGTGCAGAAAACGTTCACGGTCTGTACTTTCAGCCAGGTATCCACCCGCATCCTTGATAAAGTCAAACAGAAAACAATTAGATATGCGATAATCATATCGCGTTTAACTTAATCTCACCTATAAATGCAGTATTGTGCGATGTGAGGGGTCACCCATTTTCCAAAACTCCGTTTATCCAAGCTACGAGTACAGAGAGGGAAACGCATGTGGAATTTTTGAGTTGAACGAAGGTAACGACGACATTGTGATACTTGATACATTTGGTCACACATTAACGGTTACCTAGGCAACGCCCAGATTGTAATACTCGATCTATTAAGTCAAACGTAAACGGGTACCCAAATTAGGCGACAGTGTGATACTTGTTATTTAACTGGTCACTGGTAAACGCTTATGTACATATTCTAGACATCAGATACAGTACATTAGAATGCCAGGGTCATCCGCAAAATTTGTCAGTTCGTAAATGCTGTTTGGAAAATCCCTGATGATGTACATGAGAGATTCTTTGACAAGTAATATATTACTTAATGGGGGAAATGATAAAACATGCGGGTGACAAATGGCTGCTTACTTTACAGAAAGCCTTTGCTCCTTCGTAGCTCAATGCTCCACCCATATACCTGTAACAGCGGTCATTCTGCAGACGCCATCCCGCTGGACATTTACCTGGAGAAACATCCAAATTTTCACATTTCAATGAACTACGTTTTATGCGTTTTCCACGGATTGGCGGCAAATCTGATCAGATGAATTCGGGCGAATGGACAACACAGGGAAGTAAGAAATTATGAATTAACTCTAGTGGAAGTTCGATCGTATTACTTCAGAATATATACGAAATGACCTGTTGCTTCCCAACTGTAAACAGATTAGTCTGACACATGCCATTGTGACAATGATATTTATTCCTCAAAAGACCAGTTGTACTGAAGCGAAATCATCTGGAGATATTTACACCAGATAGTATGGTTTTATAGTTGGTGGCATGATTACAAGATTGCTCGAGATATTCGGCGACTGTCAGGTTTCTTAGGGTTATGAAATAAATGAACGAACAAATGATAATGGCCTAACATGACTTTAGCACTAGTATCTTGCAGCTTTGTGGGCGGCTAGAACAGGTTTACACCACCAGAGAGATGAGTAAGTGTGCACGTCTGAAAATGAGTAAGTGTGCCGTTATTGAAAGCCATACAGGGAAAAACGTCACAAAAGTGGACAAACTATCTTGCAACGTAACTTTGAGATGAAAATTTTTTGGGTGTTAATAACTTTCAAGAATTAGAATATTTAAATTTCAGTTGGAATTTTATAATTGCTCTAAGCACCTGTGTGAGAATCTGTAAAGTATAATGGCAAAGCTCCTTACCTTCTAGGAAGGACTCGTTATTCGCTTTGGCCGGGAAGAAGATGACGGATATGAGTCGGTCGTCGTCATTACTGTCCCAGATTTTACCGTTGATGTAAGAGCCTACCCAGGAGCCCCACCAATTTCGAGAGGCGTTAATAGGTGTGTCTTCCATGGTGCGACCGTCTTGTAAACTGTAAACATCATATTTGCCGTTAATTTACAGAAGGAGAGAGTGATTATAGGCTGTACTAGGAGGGAAAAGTAAATTGGTACAAACGTGGAAATACTGAAGGCATTATGAGAATTAATTTCAGTAAATTGACAATGAAATCGTCAATCAACACTTGTCGAGTTGAGATCACAGCTCAGGAAGTAAGATTCTGCAGTGTAAACATGGGGACAAAGACTGATTTTTTTGGGCTGTTCGTACATTTCATATTCAATTAAATTTCGGTAGTTGTATGGTGTCTGGAAGAGTTTTCATTTAGATGATTTCTTGGAGGTGGTCAGAAAAGATTCATAATTTTTAATGAAGGGGGAATGGAGTGAGTGTCCCACATTTTCAAAAAAATACAAACAGTCAGAAAGGTAAAAAGCATGTCTGTTTTTATATTTACATGACTTTCGATCCAGAGACCAGTTCAAAGTCGCACAGTGGGTTTACAAGGTAATTGTCGGTGATCTTTGGCTTGCCTCGTCCGGCCAACACCGTGGCACTGAGCTCCGCTGAAGCGTTGTTGTCGGCAAATATGTTCTTAGCGTACAGCTGCTGGGTGGGCACAGCCTCCGCGTTGTAGGCTCCCAGAACGTGGTGACCGTAGTTATTTGTGACGACATTGTCGGTAAAGTTCACCAGGACCTCTTCTATGTTGATTACGTTTCGCCAATCACCAGCTGTGTTGTTGAAAAAGTCGTTTTCGTACACGTAAACCCGTTGGTAATGGTGACCGGTGATATTAAGGGCCTCGCCGTTTGTGGTGAAGGCGAAGACGTTGTTCGTGATGTTGATAATCGCTCTAGTGGCCACAGAACTTGTCTTGGCCACCAGTTGCATTCCGCCCCTGTTTCTGTTGATGAAATTATTGCTGAACTTGAGCGTCCGTGTGTCCTGGATACCAATATCAATGGCCGGCCATGACGTCAGGTTCAAAATGGCCACTCCGTTGTTTTCAATCCAACAGCGCTCGATGAAAATGGAAGGCGTCACCTCGCCGACGTTCAGGTATAAAATAGCGCCATCTTGGTTGTGTTTAAACACAGTATTTTCCACTCGATGGTGATAGGTGCTGTCTGTAGATCAAAGCATACACAAAATGGGCAGCGTTATGTTAATAGCTCTCAGGTTATATTATTTATTTCCTTGAGAAGTATTACACTTATAAGGGTTTAAAAGCGGAGGAAGGCGGGCAGAGTATTAACTCTGTATATAAGCAGTACGGTTTCCTCCCACCATAATGCTGGACGCCGTCGTATAAGTGAAATTTATTTATTTGATTGGTGTTTCAAGAATATTTTACGTACACGACGGCGGCCAGCATTATGGTAGGAGGAAACCGGGCGGAACCGGGGGATACCCACGGCCATCCGCTGGTTGCTGGAGGACCTTTCCACGTACCGCCGGTGAGGAAGTCAGCATGAGCTGGACTTGAACTCACAGCGGTATAGGTGAAATATAAGCTTAAAACACCAATAAAATAAATAGATAATTAAACAAATAAAAGCTTTACCAAATATTCTCATCGATGAAAGTCTTAGGCAATAAATAACAAAATAATAGACAATACTTCTGTTAACAATTTCATTCTTTAGACATTGTTTAGACATTGTTTCAGCGTTTGGCTTAGCGTAGGTTAATTATGATGTATCCATTCGTAATTTTTCATTTATAACTCCGTTGCAATCTGCTTCAGTGATGTAAATGTTAACGCTCCTCGCCCAATCCAAAACAAAAGAGAAAGTTTTTAATTTTGGCATTTGTCTTACCTGGGTAAGAGAGACCGGACTGTGGTAGGGTGACAACCTCAGCGATAAAGCCGTATGTCCACTGTCCAGGGGAAGCGTGTACATGCAGGACCAGTGTTCTCTCCGAGGTTGTGGAGGTGTAGCTCCGTAATACAGCGCTCTCCGGACTTTGGGCCGAGATCTCAGCCAGCATACTTTCGTCCGATATCGTCCTGCCATCAAATATCTCAATCGTGTTCCGAGAGAAGGTGTCTTGATACAGGTTTATCTGCAAAAACCTCAGCGACACTCTATTGAGAGGAGACTCACTGGTGATGATTTTTACGCAATCGTGATTCATGTGGCTGTATTTGAAGAAGATAATAGATCTCTCCTTGATAACTATCTGTTTTTCCATTCTACACATCTCAACCATTCCAAAGATATTGTAGGGAATTGAACTGGTTACCAGTGGTTTGAAGGACGACCTCCCTTCGTGACTGGACTCTCCGTTCAGCACTAATACGTTCAGCCCGTAACCCAGATTGTCCGTTACATTTAAAGTGGAAGCGATAAGACTTTCTCTAGGTGCGATGTAGTCTACGGCGTTTGACGCACACGTAGAGATGTTTAGATGCTGTAATTTAGGCGCCAGGTAAGTGGCTTGGATTGCCCCAACTTTCTCCCCATGCAAAATCCCAGCTCCCGTAATGTCGATGTACTCTAAAGCAGACCGCTTTCTATTGGGGTCGTCAATGATCGTCGACTGCTCTTCGTAAGAGGCTGGGGCAAAGCGAATGTTGCCCCAGAAGTCGAACTGCGGGTCTAAATTACGTTTGCCGCACCTAACGAAGGTGTAATTTGCAGCGTAGACGCACGGCAGTAGATTGTAGTTGATTCGTTTCATACACTGCTCAAGATTATCTTCATTTCCTTTGCAGTAAAATGAATTTGCCCAAAACTCTTTTCGGAAGAACATGGGTCTGCCGTAGACGTAGTGATCATACAAATGACTAAACCTCACTTCCACGTTGATAGTTTCCTTGCCCAGCTCTCTGCAAACCACTTCAGCTGTCTTTTCATTAAACTGTTTATCACACATCAGGTTATAGCTCTTTGAAGTAGTGTTATACAGTTCCAAGAAGCCTTCATCCTCGTTCATGCCACCAACAAGTCGTAGCCTGTTTGAAGTAGCGCGACGATTGCGGGATAAGTTCCTCGAAGATGGTTTGCGCACAGGCCCCATTTTTATTCGACTGTACGGGAGACCTCGTGCTTCAAGAATTCCCAGCACCAAAATCCCCACATTTGGTTGAAACTGAAACTCAGTGCCTGCTGGTATTTTCAGGATAGCTCCTTCCATTACGGTTAAATCTGAATAGACAATATATGGCTCTCTTCGGGATGGGATGGTAAAATCCCTAACAATTCTTCCACCCAGTCTGTCCAGGTCAATCTCTTCGTCAATGGCGCTTCCTGGTATGGTCTCAGCGTTAAAGTCCGCCGTATCCAAGAAGGGGGCGTACTCAGCAATGGCAAAATTGTTCCAGTCATCAAAGTCAAATATTCGCTGTTTTATTTGAAATTGTATGACCGACCCCCACCAGTTTTCAATAACATTCATGGTATTTCGTAAAGACAGAGCCATGACGCCTGCAATCAACTCGTATTGCATGTTGATGTTTTCGAAGAGATTTCTATTGGCCGTCACGTTCAAGACGCCCCTGAATGCCACTGAATATGTATGGGGTTGATTTCCTATTGGTTGATTTGAATCTGGCCGGTTATTCCTAATGTCATTGTAATGAAATGTTCCGCCTACAACAGCAGCGTACTCCGAATGACTGGCCATGTCAAACTCCACCATGAACCTACCCTGGTTGGAGGATATGGCGTTTCGTTCAAATCTTAGGTCCTTTTCCATGCCCGAGATTGCGATCAGTCCAAGCCTGCACTTGTTGTCACTAAACGTATTCTGCATAATCGACACATTTGCATAATACCCATTGATGATGAAAGCAAAATTTCGGTTATTTCTGAAGACAGTGTTGTCTAAGGTGAAGCTGTGTATCTGACGCTCTTTGCGGTCATTCACTCGTGGAAGTTCCATTTCAAAGCCTCCTTGGTTGTTTTCTAAGACGTGGCAATGTTCTATGTCCCAGTGCCACACGTTGTTGGCAAAGTCAACGTGATTGTGCTCAGCGACTATACCTATGCCATTACGTGTGATAGTACAGTAAGTCATGATATATTGGATCACTGCAACTTTCTCGGGTCGAGTCATTTCCTCGTAAGATGGAAGGTCGTTTTCTCCAAATTTCGTAACACTTGGGATGAACATCGCCTCCTCTATGTTTCCTGTCACAACCACTATTTCAAACTCGAATATTTCGTTCCTGTGTCTAAAGAACACGTCCTGCTTGTAATTTGAAGGGTTGTTGTAGTGGTTCGTCACAATACCTTTGGTGTTGTAAGCAAAGGTGCAGTTCCGAACATACAGCCTGGTTTTTGACAGCTGAGAGTAACCGTCTGCGAGAGAACCACACATAGAAATATATCACAAATATTGGCAAGAACGAGGCCACGTTAGGAAATCTATTGAAAATAAACTTCGTCCATTGGTCAAATAGATACGAATGTTTGTTTGTATTAACAAATACTGCAAATGTAACAAGCTGAAAATATAAAATATTATTTAAAATACAATTAAAGGTAAAACTTCGCCCATTTTTCTTTTGACCAAAAACTGAACAAATCTTCTTAATTTTCGTCTATTAGTCTCATTTTGAAATTTTTTCTTTCTTCAGTGTTTTATGCTGTACTTGAGAATGTTTAACTTATGTTGTAGTGGCTAGGTATATGAGTATAACGTTCGTGTTATCACTTGAAAAACCTCCTAACGTAAAGAGATACAATAAGACATAATCTAAAATCATTTACCTCAATGTTGAAGGATCTGACATCTTAACTGTAAGCGGTATATATATAACTTAGCTACCCAGGAACCTGCGCAGAATGAACTGAAGTAACTTACGTGAATGGGCAACAAATGTGAGACGCCCTGAGATGATGCCTGAAGCCTGAATACGGATGGTGAGATATCGTGTGGACGAGGACAGTGGGAAGTCCACTAAATCCTTCTCTATCATCCATCTTGGCGTCTGCGAGGTAATTGAGTTTTTCTGATTATCAAATATGGTGACATTTTCTCGTTGCGTTAGAGGATTATAGTCGAGAATCTGAAGCGTAAGTCGGGATCCCGGCCCAGCGTCCAGCTCTAAGTCATGATATCCGTTTCTGAGCGGTACTTCAGTTGGATTCGTTACCAAAAACACCATGGAGTCTCTACCAACGGTATAGGTGGCCACTTTTAGCATGTCTTTACGGTGATCGGGATGGATAGAATTTCGGATACGTAGAGCTTCTAGTTCAGTGAATGAGGGATCAAACCGAAGCCCCGCCTCTCCATTTCCGGTCACGCTGGTGTAAGAGATTTCTAGAGATGTGTCCCTCGTGACTATTCCTGATCCAAGGTTATTCAGAATCTTGCAGCTTTCTAATCTGTTTTCGGATAGCGGGTGCGTAAATTTGATATCTATTCCATCAGACACCCCGTCCTTAACGGTGAGGTTAGTGATGACGTGGTAATTGTAGTCAATCCTCAGGGCAGGGGAATATTCCATGGTTGAAGAGTCCAAAAGACCTGCTTTTTCAATGATTACGTGGCGGATTTGAGTCTCATGTTGCTGTCCCCCTTTTGGCACTGCCGGGATAGTCACGCCTGCAAATGTTGACATAAGACAGAAAATATGACAAAAGCCTTTATAAATGACGAACTAATACATAGAATATACAATTCGTAACCTATTGTATGAAATTATGAAATATATGGTGTAATTTTCTTATGTTTCGAACCTCTTTGGCTTAACTTGTTTGAACGGTTTTAGTCTGCTGAAAGACAAGGTCTGTTTGTTTTAACGAGTTTGTAAATGATAAGCGTACTTATATCGATTGTGTGAAACCTCTTAATTGAAGAACATTTCCTGTGTAACATAATTGTGGGAAATGTTGACAGAATCCGTTACTTCCGTGAACAGATAACCCGGTACAATACACTAGCACGAGGTTCCATGATCAGAAGTAACATTTGGTCGATAACATCATCATTTAAAGCTATTCATGTATGGAAACTCGACAAGTTTGACCTCAATCCAGGATACATCTCGATGGGTCGGGAGGGAGACTCACCTGACCACGTTGGAGGGTGGCAGCGAATAATGACATCCTGGCTGTGATTACAGTAATTTGGCGACTTGTCTATTAGCCGGTCTGCTTTACATTTAGTCAGGTCTAAATCCATCTCGCGGCATCTGACGTCGGCCAGGTGCACTGGTTGCCAAGGACTACCCACAATCTTACGTCTCGGTGTTGCGTACTTAGTGTTATACGTCAGGCCGAGTTGCTGACATGCTAGCGCAGCGTTTGAATCCATCCAACCCTGAAGCATCAAAGTTAAAACAATAACTACAACTACAACTGTGTTCACAAAAAAATGTCACATTATTCTACGAGAATGGACTAAATTTCACACAGTAATGTCAAAATTTGATTTCAAATCTCAGGTAAGCTTTACCTTATATAAATTCGTATGTGTTTTTGTTACATAGCTTGAATGAATGATTGGTGGCTTAACGCCATATCGTTTAATAGGTACAAAGTGAGAGAAAGTTATACTGAAGGAGAGTCATCCTGGTAATAAGTTGTGGGAACAGTTGCTTACCTCATCACACACAGTGCCCCAGACACCATCTATTTCCACTTCCAGACGTCCCTCAAACTGGTCCAAGCCGTCTTCCAAACGGACACTGGCAGTGACATTCTCCACGAATATGTCCATCTCCTCCAGAGTGAACACAACTGGGTCTATCCTGGTGCCGTCGGCGACAAGGCGCCCATAGACCACGATACCCAAAGAATTCGCAAAGACTAAAGAAGTGCCGGGATAGACGGTAAACGGGACACCAGGCATCACGAAGATGTCCTTGTCCACGTAATACGTCTTAATGTTCCGGTCGGTTTGAAATCCAGGATGTTCCAGAACTCCTCCAATTGTATTATATCCCCTCTTGAATTCCCATACATAACGAGGTTGTATAGAGGTGTGGTTCTCGTACAGCCTGTTGTACTCAAGAGCTGGGTAATACTCGACCTGAGCTAAGTTATACCGATCATTTCGATCAAAAATTCTGTTGTAGATAAATTTCGGAATGGGGCTTCCCCACCAGTTCAGAGTAGCCTTGATGGTAACGGAGGGATCCGTGAGATGAGTGCAGACTTCTCGCACAGAGTCGGGATTTTCTATCCAGTTCTTTTCGAACACTATGCCACCTGAGGATAAGATCACCACAGCGTTGGCGCGGCTTCGGGAGTTAAGTCCTGGAAAAGTCTCGTTGATGAAGTTGTCTAGTAGTCTGTTAAACTTAAAATAGATTTTCTGCAAAGGACTAGCCTGAGTCAGTCTCATGCTGACCACATATCGACCAGAGTTATTCTTGAAGTCGTTTTCAAAAATGTTGTAATTCACTGGGAAGTCAGTGTACCATCGATTCACCAACAAGTCGTCACCGTTGTCAAATCGTACAGCTCCCATTTCGTGATTTCTGAAGGTATTGTTAGTGATTATTCCAGTCACGTACAACATAGGCGAGATCAGTATACTGTGTCTCTGATTGTCAGAAAACGTATTAAAAGCAAGACTAAAATTCATACTTTGTGAGTTTGACCTATTACAAGATAAAAACTCTATGGCCTCTTCAAAGTTGAACATGAACATGCTTTCGTTCACCAGAATGGAGCCACTCTTGCAGTAGTTCCCAATGCGGAAGGCCGTCCATTCATTCAGTGTAAATTCCGAGCGGACAACTTCCATTTTTTGGCGCAATTCGTAGCGCGTCTTGTTCACTATATCATACTCCGTTATAACGCCGTAACCCCTATTCTCCTGGATGCGAGTATTGTTCATCAAGATATAACCACCACTATAGGTAATGTTCACTCCTGCCAATGAGTTCTGTTCAATCAAGGTATTATTAAGGGTGATTTCGCCAGCACCTTGAAAGATGCGAAGTCCAGCCTCGTATCTGTTGTAGCTGATTTCGGTTGTGTTGAAGAATACTTTACTCCGCATGTCATGAATGTTCACGCCATGCATACTGTTGTTGGAAACACTGGAATTAATGAGACGAAACTCTGGATCGGGTCCTGTGGATGGAATATTGAAAGATTTTATGCTAAATTAGAACATTCTGAATATTAAATGACATACATTTAGTCATGTAAAATTTTATTGTACGTGGGAAGGTCTAGCAGCAGCCTGTGGATGGTCTTGGGTTTCCCCCCGGCCCTGTCCGGTTTCCTCCCACCATAATGCTGGCTGCCGTCGTATAAGTGAAATATTCTTGAGTATGGCGTAAAACACCAATCAAATAAATAAAATAAAAATTTGTTCGTTACCTGAATTGAAAAGCCTTCATGGATTAATTTTAAAAACACAACTGACGGAAACGTTACTTTTATTAAAGCAAAATAATTTGTCAGAATTTAGTTTTCATGTAATTATTCATTCTCTATCAAAATCGAAAACACTATCTACAGAAAAATGTTACGCGCTGCCGCAAAATCTTCCATTCCTGAGAGTAATATCTGTTACGGTTTGATTGACCTATAACTTACCATACTCAGCGTGTATCTCCAAAAGAAACCGCAGGCAAAACTTGTAGGTCGGACAACGTCGGTTTATGGGAAGACTCCAGTGGAATTCCATCGACAGTTCATTTCCGGATGTGCTGACGGATTGTGGGTAACTGCCGTTCTGGATTTCAACAGTTTGTATCAATTTCCCGCTTAGTGGACCTTCGTAGAGCTTAAGTGTCCCTGACACCAGTGGGTCTCGTTCAAATAGCAGGAAATGTACTGTTATACTTCTGTTTTGCGAGGTCTTTACCCTCTGTCCAAAAAGAAAACGAAAGGTTTCAGTGGATGAACAGCACATGTGAAAAATATTTCTTTCATGGTGTTGCTGTTTAACATATTCAAGAGTTTTTTTTACTTTTACATTGGCTGACAGTAGTACGAGGGGAGAAAACCACTGACCTCTAGCAATTTACTGACACTTTTTCAATAGTGAGGTACAAAAATGAACGCGATATACTGATGGCAGATGTACGGTCTGAAGTATAGGTTGTGCATAAGACTAACGGCGGGTCCACTGCCCCCTCCCCTCCGACTTTCCGCCACTGAAGTATCATGCCGAAAATGCCGACATGACACTTCGTCCATTCACATTACATTGACACCGGATCAACTAATCCTGTTTCATTACTCTAACCTGTCAGTGCTGAGCACCACAAATAATTAAGAGTGGGGAAGCTTTTTATAACAAATCATATATTCAACATTTTTTATACCTCCATATAATTTGGGTGTGGCATTTACTGCATGAGTTATAGGCGTAAATAATGTGTCTACTGTACCTGGATACAAGGATTAGTGAGTGGGATTTCTCCATTGAAGTCCCTCAGGTCCTGGTAAGCAAACCGTGGTAAAGCAAAGTGGGCGTTGTATGGTTGACAGAATGAGCCCACTTTCGTGAATTTATCCTCATAGCGCGAGATGGTGTAATTGACCATATGGAATTTGATCCCGTCTCCCCAGTTATTGGTTATATTGGTGGTATTGACCAGCATTCGTCCAACAGTCGTTTTAATAAGCGCCCCATGACCTATTTTAATTAAAATATTTATCTGAATTACACATGCATATCCTTCAGTAGAAAGTAGTTTGTAAGAAGACGATAAAAGTATGCCTGCAAGCGCATGCTGAGTAGGCTAACATGTCCATAGTGATGAAGTAGGCCAGCACGTCTCTACTGATGAAGTAGTCCATTATGGCTATATTGATGAAATAGGCCAGCACGTCTCTACTGATGAAGTAGTCCATTATGGCTATATTGATGAAATAGGCCAGCACGTCTCTACTGATGAAGTAGTCCATTATGGCTATATTGATGAAGTAGGCCAGCACGTCTCTACTGATGAAGTAGTCCATTACGGCTATATTGATGAAATAGGCCACCATGTCTTTACTGATGAAGTATTTATTTATTTATTTGATTGGTGTTTTACGCCGCACTCAAGAATATTTCACTTATGCGACGGCGGCCAGCATTATGGTGGGAGGAAACCGGGCACAGCCCGGGGGAAACAAACGACCATCTGCTGGTTGCTAGAAGACCTTCCCACGTACGGCCGGAGAGGAAGCCAGCATGAGGTGGACTTGAACTCACAGCGACCGTGTTGGTGAGAGGCTCCTTGGTCATTACGCTGCACTAACCCGCTAACCAACTAAGCCACCGAGGCCCCCTACTAATAAAGTAGGCCAGCATGTCTATACTGATGAAGTAGGCCAGCATGTCTGTATTGATAGTAGGCTAGCATGTCTATATTGATGAAGTTGACCAGCAAAGACTATACTGATGAAGTAGGCCGGCAAGACTATATTGACGAAGTAGGCCAGCATGTCTATACTGATGAAGTAGTCCAGCACAACTATATTGAGGAAGTAGGCCAGCATGTCTATACTGATAAAGTAGGTCAGCATGTCTATACCGATGAAGTAGGCCAGCATGTCTGTATTGATAAAGTAGGCTAGCATGTCTATATTGATAAAGTTGGCCAGCAAGTCTATATTGATGAAGTAGACCAGTAAGTCTATGCTGATGATGTAGGCCAGCAAATTATACTGACTGGACTACACTGGTATATAACATCTGCATGAAAGCTAGAAAAATCCACTAAATACAAAAGTAATGGAAGAGACAAATCAAAAGTGAAGTATTCGTCGAAGGACAGATGAAAACTAAAAGAATGTTTTAAGTCATTTTTTAAAAGACTTTTTGATAAGGAATTAATTGGATTTAAACGCTTGAATTCTAAGGTCAGTTTTACGGAAAATACTGCCAATGACAGGATATGGACGTTGTACTATTTTCAGTTACATGCACCTATATGAAAAATTCTTGTAATCATTACTTCTCACTGAATAAACAGAAGTTGTGATCCATATATTAGTTATGTTATCTAACTCTAAATACCACTGAAAGAAGAAACTACTTAACTAATCTTTTAATCACGAGATTATTGAAGAGTAAACTCATTTAAAAGTTTTTAACTTTAAAAGTCTAATCAACTTTACTTTACTTATTAGCTTCTTTCTCTTGAAGTGTACCTCTATTGTGTGAAATTGTGCTGTTTGCCAGTCGAACAGACCCCTTCAGGTCGGTAAAGTTGAGCCCATCATGGGCTCCATACATCAGGGTTATCTCATTGATGTTGGGGGCATGTGGGTTGGCACTGATGGTTGCCATGGGATGGCGGATGTTCTTGGAGGCATCTCGTATGATGTCCACGCCAGCGTAAGAGATATCTGCGTACTCAATACGCGACAGGGACTCGTTCACGATTATAGCGTTGTTTTCCACCCGAATCACCTCTGCGGTAGAATTGAGAAACTCGATTCCACGCCAATGATCCAACGCCAGGTCGGGCCGGAAACCCTCGCATTCAAACCCGATAACCTGTTGGCCGTCTGAAACATTAGAATTACTGTAAGACTTCTTGAACTGATCAAAACGCGGTTTGGCCTGGCGGGTCAAGCGCCCTCTTGTGAAAACAACAGCTGATCCATCCAGAAAATGAAGGTCGATTTCACAAAGCCGGGTTTTTGACATGTCAAGTTAAAAGTTGATTTAAAGGTTTATTTTCGAATCCGCAGTATTAAAATAGGAAACACCTAAGGAGTGTTTTATATGCCAAGATAAATCTCTTACAATTCGAATTTCTTAGACCTCCACATGTAGTAAACGATGTGTTAAGATTCATAAACTATGACTTCAGTCAAAAATCACGTTGTGAAACCGACTCAGGACCAAAAGGCTGACTCAGGTCTAGCACAAAACTTAATTCTAAACTTCAGAACAGTTGGTTATGCTGAAGTTGTGACTAACCACTGAATTTTATATTTTAGGACAATGAAGACGTGTAAACTGGCATGACAAAAATGAAAAAAAAAACATTAGCAGAAATCAATAAGAAGTTAATACTAATCTCGTATTAAGCTTATGACAGTTTGATAATCCGAAGACGTGAAGTAAAGGATACAACTTTGAAATAAAAATAACTGATGACTCATTAAATACCATTTACAGACTTATTTTTGTCGTTTATTTGTTTGTTTCTTCGGGTATTTGATTGGTTGGGCTACTTGCCTTTAGGGAAAGTCCCTTGGGGAGAGGGATACACAAACATTAAGTACAATTGTATATTACGATCTTTTATAGACACAATAACAACTGCGTTAAGAAACCTCACAATAATGGACTTACCACAGACGTGACTGCCCATGCGTATCTCAAATTTACCGGGACAATTCCTAATGTCGTTCTCCGAACCTCTACACCCCGGCCTCTCGTACAGGATGTAATCAGAGACATTCTTTGCAAAGGAATGGTAAGTGAAATTTCCATGAAGGAATCCCAGACTTCGGCAAGTCACATTAGCGTCGATTTTCGTAAAGCTGGAGAAGAATAGAAAGACCATACATCCAAAACTCCACAGTCCTGCAATCTCATCATACCGCTACCGGTACAAATTCTGTAAGACGGATCTGAAGCTAGAGACCACGTGGTCTCCTTAGTAACAAACGGCGTGGGTGAAGAAAACGTTTCTCCCAACGTTACAGCATACGAACATGCCTATTTCTGAATCGCTATCAGCGATCTTGTACGTGTTGGATTTGTATAATTGTCAGCTTTCCAGATAGTTTGAGTATTTCTGCAGAGCTTTCTTGACGTTATTTTGTACAACTAGGCCTTACTGGTCGCTATCCAAGTGGCAAAAAGTGAACTTTTCCCCAATGCTTTAACATTCAGTGGCCATTTTGTTTTAGACACGAAAGAGTCATCTCGTGACCTCCAACATCCGACCCATCTTACAGAATACACTGAATGTTACATAAACGGATCCGATTCTTGAGCAAAAAGGATTTAGATAGAGGGCTTATAATGACCAAATATCTTATATTTTTAAAAACTTTCAATGGCCTAATATGGTACGTTTTTCAGGATTTTCCATGACCTAAAATGTTTTCCTGGATTTCCCACGACCTAATGTGCTATGTTTTCCAGGATTTCCCACGACCTAATATTCTACATATGTTAAAGCATTTTCAAAAATTGTAACATAAAATGCTTTCAAGGGCTTGTCTCAAAATACTTTTTTTTCAAGGACTTTCATTATCTTGAAAATCCTTGAACTAAATCCAAGTACTTTCACATGTTTCAAGGACAGTAGTAGGAACCGTGTATATACCATGGGACAATACCTTACTGTATGTCGGAATCATCAACAATAAGAATAACACACAAACTTATCAGGCAAATTAAAATGCACCAAAAGCAGAATTCCCGAACCATATGAGAATCAAATCTTTCGAACGTGTTTAGTGGTCAAATGAATTTTGATTTGTACATTCTGTCAGTGTTATAAATGAACAAATCTTTACAAAAAGATATAAAGTTTAAACTATTCAGTCACATAATTTGTCCATGAATCATATATATATATATATAGACTGACAACTGAAAGAAAGTAAATGAGCCATACGTTCACACACCAAAGAGGGAAGACCTCACTTTTGTACGTGACAGAAATATTCCACAAATATATATAATAACATAACTCAATAACATATCTATACTGATTTTTACATATATTATAAAACTGCATGTTACCGTGTATATGAATGCTTTAATGCTTTAATGCTTTATTTATTTATTTATTTATTTGATTGGTGTTTTACGCCGTACTCAAGGATATTTCACTTATACAACGGCTGCCAGCGTTATGGTCTTTCTTATTTATGACTGTGCTTGACACTGTATGACTGCCGACGAGTTTTATTACAATACGTTTGCTGTTCTTGTACCAAGCAGTGGCTGGCCATAAATGGGCTGTATGACTGTTTTACAGCAGATTCATACTTCAATGTAAGTAATTTACTGATCTCCTCTCTGTAAAACGGTCCAAGACTACAAGCCGCCGGGACCACGAAGCAATCTTAGACATAAGTCAGAATTTCAAATCGCGTTAAAGGTTTTATTTCGCGTATAACAAGGTTAAGTTATTGTGAAACAAATTTCAGCAAAAAAAACAGAAAAGAACATATCAAGGTTAATGACTCAAGTTTTAACTTAAGTCTAAGATCGCTTCATGACCCTGGGGCGAGGTATGTTGATGATTTCGTAGGTCTATAAGTGCTAATATACGCGAGACTTTGAACGACTAAAACTTCATATGTAATCATACTATTCACAATATAACACACATGTTACACTTCTAAAGTCTTTTTTCAAACTTAATGTAACTACAGCATTGTTCTAAATGCATATCAGATTTCAGAAGGATTCGTCCATGGATTCTTGAGAAGCTTCCTAGAAGTTTCGTTCCATATCCAACATGTCCGTGACATAGTGATATAGAAGAACAAACTTCAAAACCATTAAATATAATATCACAATATATATCTGCCACAATTTTGCTACCAAATTTCGAACAGCTGCAAATTGCAGTTTTTAGAAAAACGTGAAAAACAATGTCCGAAAAGAATAATTTGAGCACTCCAAGCAGGAACAATTAAGCGTTTAAACTTTCAGATTGCAGGCCTAATAAATAGATAAGAAATTTTTGAATCGCTTAATATGTCTAAATGCACGCGCTGTTTATCTTGCAACTATATTTAGGCCTTACTTGACATAGTTAGTGCAGACGCCGCGCCATTTGCCGTGGTAAAGTAATTCCAGTCTACCGTCCAGTGTCGTGTTGCCGTCAACCAGTCGTGCACCATCCGGCCACAGACTGGAAAATTTGGAGGATTTGTCCGGGTCTTTGGTAAATGTAATCCTCTCATCCGGGCTTCCCTGTTAGAATTACAAGTAAGTAAAATTTTCAAACTGAAAAAACCCCCAAAGAAATGCGACATTTTTATCTAAATGCTATTAGCTTAAATGTTAAACTTTTATACTAACCTTCTTGGCTGTAACATACAATAACTGAATATAATAGTAACAGCATAGAAGACAGAATACACAAGATATCTCTGCAGTAGAAGCTGGTATGTAAAACATTGAAATGAGGACTTTTTGTTATATTTTCTTAGAAAACAGCTTTATAGACACACTATATCTAGGCATACATCAGGTAAATTTATGTACCTTATGCACGATGAATTAGAGACAACAGCAGGACATATAACGCTTTGTGAGAAATCACTTAGAAAAAAAAAGTGACTTTGGCCAACAAAGCGGAAGTTTTGCGAGTCCTGTAGTAAGAAGGCTCATTGCGTAGGCGATGCGATTCATACACTAGAATCTGTTTCCCCATAGGACAACTATGTCTGTAAGTCCGTGCCCTTAACGAAGTACAAACATCACTCTATTTCACACTCTGACTCAGTTTCAACTATATTTTCTTGCTGCCTAACCTCCAAAAAGAACGACATGACTTCCATCATTTATTTCTGCTTTTAGCACGCTGGTTTTATCATTATGTAGCGCAGTGTATGCAAAGATGTTAACTTCGTATATACTGCAGAATACACATAATATTTTTCTATTTGGTTCAATGTATAAAAATGTTCTCTCATCCCCTCTCCCACTGATATCAGATATTTTACCATAATATGTAAAATGCATCTGGCTGTATTATAACTTATACCACATGTGTTTCGATGGATTTAGAGCGTGGACAACGTGCCCGTATAAAGATAGAGAGGCACTGAGAGATTCATCGGTCCATGTACATCTAATATAGGCTACAAAACCCCATTTGTTTCACGGCCTGGTTATGTATTGTGCAAAGACATTTCAAACCAGAATGCAACCCATGATAAATGCAACACAAGTTCAACTACCTCTAAGTTATTTTCAGGTGAAATATAATATCTACGTATACCACTTGAGGCAGTATATTCATTTTTATATTACTTGTACGGCACATCACTTGTGCGTGCATGTATTATCTTATATTTAGCTTTGTCTGCATGTCACTGGTGTATATATGACAAGACCTTATATACTGCTCCCGTTCTCCAGTAATATTAATAAGATATTTTAAAATATCAAAGTTGTTTAGATATAATCCTAGACTTTTCAATATGATGAATGGAATAATCACTCCAAACACATAACACGACATTTTGCAAATTGTCAACATTGAAAGTCAAGAAAATTAACACCCTTTTTAACCTTTTCTTTATGCTTTGACGTCTGATCATGAGACTTTGATCTTGATCATGAATACACTGTATGTTACCACCAAACGGTATAGGCATTGCCAAGGAAAAATAATTTCTTACGTTCAATCCATTGTGTAAGTTTATGTTATGTAGATAGAATTTACCCACTACAATGTGACGTCTCATTCTGCATTACAGTCATTACAATAAATTCTGCAGAGTTATAACGGTCTGTTGTAACATTGAAACTCTATGCCCCCCAATTCTGACACTAAGCTATGTACATGTATATGACCAGCCAAACAAGAAATATACAGGTATTTGTCTGTAAACGAAATGTTATCTTACCCACGCTATTAGAGTTCCATTCACCCTAATGCCATAGCCGGGTGAGAAGTGGAGAACTGAGCCGGGCTCTATGTACAGACATCCTGACGGGGCTATTTCGATGTTCCCGTTGATCTTGTGAGGATTGTCCGCTTTGATCAGGGCCCGGGGGTCCTTGATGATTCCCCCTGTGGGGTACGTATACACTCTGGGGTCCCGACACCGCGGCGGGATGTGGAACAGGTTATAAATGATGCCGTTAATGACGGTGGGTCTGGGGTAGCCCTCCCCGGGGGGTGGGGTAAACTTGTGGACCTGACCGTCCACCCACCCCACTGCCAACACTGTCATCACCACCAAGCGAATACAGGTAAATATGTGTCTGGGACCTGACGCCATTTTGACTGTTCGGTTACCTCACCTGCCTGTGTTAAGACTCCGCTCAGGTACGCCTAACCTGAACTGACTGATTTACCTGGATCTACACCATCACACTTGTTTTTCTGTAGCACGACAGTCACAGGTAAAAAATCCTACCCCCATAAAAATAAGACTATGGCTTATTCAATGTCATTAAACAGCTTCTCTGTCCCTGCCCATGATCACAACCGTTGGCTTGACATGGTTCAAAGGCTGCTGTGTCACGTGACTCGGCAATGACCCAGTTTTACCTGGGTACGTCACAATGTCGTTCCATTTGTCTGAGTAACCTGTATGGGGATTGGGGTGAGGTGAGGTCATTGGGGCTGGTTTGTGTACATCCGGGTACTGGATAGATATGTTGTGTGGTGTAATCCTACTTAAGTGATTGGAATACCATATGAACTATACACATATAAATATATCATTGGTATCATGCTTAGTCAGGATTCACGTTTGCGTTATAATAACAAATATATGCAAATATATATATATATATATACTTCTGGAAAAGTGAATACATGCAGCATTATATTATACGAATTCACCCTTTTTAATACACTTATTCATAAGAGAATAATTATTCACACGAGTAATATCACACAAAAGCAAACTAAAAAGAAATAGTGAGATGCTTCAGATATCTGCAGCTTATTGGACCGCGGCTTTACGTCAGGACGTTTGACAGTTACCTGGCGGTGCAGTGCTTTCCCTGTTTCCGTCCAGTTTCCGTCCAAACATTAAACTGCATGACTGCGTGAAATATTATTACTTTAAGAATGACATAAATTATTATTCAAATAACAAGGAACATTCATCAATACTGGAGGTGTCCGTGGCAAAGGTGGTTAGCGTGCCAGCGCAGAGCAATGACCCAGGAACCTCTCACCAATGTGGTCGCTGTGAGTTCAAGTCCAGTTCATGCTGGCTTCCTCTCCTGCCGCACGTGGGAAAGTCTTCCAGCAACCTGCGGATGGTCGTGGGTTCTCCAGGGGGCTCGGCCCAGTTTCCTACCATAACAATCATATAGGTGAAATATTCTAATAAATGTAAAATCATCAATAATGCAATGGAGTTTGTGAGTAACTTTGTTAAAGGTTTGTGGCTTTAGTGTTCCGGTTTCAACCATCTCTAAAATCGACCGCTATATCATTCAGGTGAAACATTCTTGGGTATGGCATTGACCAATACTCAGTTAATCGATCGATCAATCAGATTTTTCACCATCAGTATCCCTAAGCTAGAATTGGAGATGACGATGCACATCTATGTACAGAACTACTTCAACCTGAATTCTTGAACACACGATTCTTGTTTATTTATTTATTTGATTGGTGTTTTACGCCGTACTCAAGAAAATTTCACTTATACGACGACGGCTAGCATTATGGTGGGAGGAAACCGGGGACAGCCCGGGGGAAACCCTCGACCATCCGCAGGTTGCTGCAGGCCTTCCCACGTACGGCCGGAGAGGAAGCCAGCATGAGCTGGATTTCAACTCACAGCGACCGCATTGGTGAGAGACTCCTGGGTCATTACGCTGCGCTAGCGCGCTAACCAAAAACACGATTCTGTTGTGGTGAACCATTTATTAATGAATGACACGTTTTCTTGTTAAGGCACGTTTTGCTTGGGACTTTTGTATACACATTATAAAACTTACATCACATGTCAACCACTTTGTACCTTAAGCTTACAACTGTCTTACCGTTTAGCCATCTGGCCCGTAGGGCCATCCCGCAAGTGGGATACGATGTCTCCAGTGGCAAAACCAGATAAACCCAATGCTATTTATATATCACTGTTCTGCGATCAGCGTGTTTAGCTTCTCAACAGGAGGTCGAGGTATATCGCTATAGTGTTAACTGTGCTGTAAGTATACTGCAGACCGTCTAATTGAGATTTTCAATACGCTTTTACTGATAGAATTTTTTGTTTGAAGATTATCCCAAGAGCATTTTTGATGTGTTTTTAATGTTAAGGAGTATATAAAATATAAAGATTGCCCTATGTGTTTATATAATCGTTTATCTTTTGCTAAATGTATATATATTAACCTCGAAGCTTATACATCCAGAGGTACTATTTTTTTTTAAAATATAAACTGAGTATAGGCGAAGAGAATTACGGATGAAGAATAGGGTGGGTCACCTGGATAACACTATAGGCCTAGCTATTAGATACTGCTATTTCAAATTTTCTGCATGTAGTAACAGTCATAGGATCAATGGAAGGTTCTTTTGAGAGAAAGTAATTGGTATTAAAATAAAACTGGCCTGTGCCACGATACCCGGTGTTTGGCCACTATATATAGCTTGGTGAGATAGACCGTCTTTTACTTGATTTTATCATTAAATTAAATTGCTTATGTTAAGCAGATATTTATGCAGTCTACAGCGCACTTGATGTACAACGAGTCAACATTTAATGCTACCGTTGTGATAAATATGATGGGTTTGTATATGCATGTATGCTGTATAGACTTAAGGAGAAGTCTGACATCTCCGTAATGGCGGCACAATGGTATACAATTATATTTGCTAAATTCAGTTGTAATTTAAGCAATAAGTCGCGTATGCCACGTGTTTATGTAGGAATTGTTTCTCTTTCCATACAAGGGAAATTTATCAAAGCGTATAGGACCTAAACGTATGGTTAGAATTAAGCCTATAAGTACATATATGTGGATTTCTTTATGTATTTGATTGATGTTTTACTCCGTACCCAGAATCTCTGGCGCTCTGCTTCATGATTGTGTCTAATTCCGCTTAACCTGAAGCTAGAGGCCGTACATTCATGGTGTTGAATTAGATCGCCACGTTGGATGCATACATGAACAGTTGCAATCAAAGCGCAACTGAGGTGCATGTTTTGTTATCTAGAACTGATATTCTAGTATGGTACACGGTTTGAATACTGATTTCACTCAATTACCTAGAACTCCTTGAGTTACGGCTCCAATCAAATAAATAAATAAATAAATCGTGTCGTGAGCTTTACTTCGAAAGAGTCTAGATTTTATTTAATTTGTAGCCCACACATTTGTAAAAAGGCATGTATATAAAAGATTTGTTTTAGAACGCTGTAAACAGAGTTAAAAAAAAGTTACAGAAATAATTTAGAGCGTCAATTTTATAGGATAACGTGTCAGTACTTCTACAACCATGATTCCAGTAACGAATGAAATAGACTATAATGTGGCGTAATAATTTATGTGCGACCTTTCACCGGGTGCTATTTGGGGAAAAGAAATGGTCAGGTCACATGTTGCCTTCGGTGTCTCAATTAAGACAGTATATTTCGTTGTACCAGGGTTGCATTGAAACGAAATTATCAACGCCAAAGGTCACATTAAACAAAGCAATAAGGTTTAAAGAGCTCTTTTTTGTAAGGGAGATAACTTGGGAGGGAGTTTGCTTGAAGCCACGTGTTAGTTGTTTACTTCCGCTAAGTGCCTGGAAAAGGTCAGTGTGACCCAGGCGTTTGTTGTGGATATGTAAAGTGTAGACTGTAGAAGTGTAGGGGATTCTCTCACGGATTGCATCCTACGAGAGGTTATGGAAGATTCCAGCTTGTTATCGTACACGGCATCGCTTCATATACAGAATAACAGACCACACAAACCTCGTTTGGTGGAACTGTTAGCTCTTGTGGTTGTTGTTTCTCAAGTTGGCTCCACCGTCTTGACTCCGCTATGGATTGATTCAGTCCGACAGGCAAGCCTCATTCGGAGGGCTAACAAATCCAGAAGTTGGATCAGAAGCGATAGCGTAGGCGGAGAAATTTACAACAATAAATTACAAAGACATGGATTACTATTCGAAACTGTGGTGTTGGACGAAAACACAAGTTCTGTAATCTACAATGTTACAACAGCGTACAAACTGTCTCACCACGTTGCTGGTTTTTTCATACTGATTTTTGTCAGCTCTGTGCATGTGATTTGTTTCGGACTGACCCTGCTGGCGTTTCTAAAGTTGTATCCTGGGAAGTATATCACTGAAAGAGAGCTGTTCTACCCTAAATCGGAGTTTGTTATTGTGGGGTTGTGCTCTGGGCTGGCTTCCCTGTTGTTGGTCTACTCCAGCAGTGGTGCCAGAACAGCGCCTTACTTACAAGCTATTATTGCTAACTTCTCAATTCCCATCACTTTCACAACTAGGTGTGTAGACACTTTATTTATTACTTAAAGTGATGAAAGAACATAAAACAATATAAGAGAGCCTCAGTTTAGGCCAACTTATTTTATTTTATTTAATTTTTTGCTGAATTATGCTTGAATTATGTCATTGTGGTGGGTTTTATAACGACCATGTGGGTTAGTGTACCAGTACCACGTGAGTTAGCATCCCTGCATTCCGCAGTGACCCAGGAGCCTCTCACCAATGCAGTAGCTATGAGTTCAAGTCCAGTCCATGCTGGCTTCCTCTCCGGCCGTATGTTTGAAGGTCTGTCAGCAACCTGCAGATGGTCATGTGTTGCCTTCGGTTTCCTCTCACCATAATGCTGGCCGTCATCGTATAAGTGAAATATTCTTGAGTATGACCAATCAGATAAATAAATATTATTTAAAATGATAAAAGGAAGCAAAAAAAAAAAACAATAATGTCATTATGTTGGGATTTGTAAGACCTATAGTGATAACAGTGGATGTCAGTGATGTGACTCAGAATTTTCTGGTTTTATTTAATTTCGCTTTATGGAAGAAATTCTTTTTATGATTGATAGTGTGTATCTACTCATCTACCAAGTCCACCACAGTGTTCAAATGATTAACTGCAAAAAGTCTTAAAATACCCCCCAAAACAAATGTTGTACAAAGTTGTCCCAACTTTAAACTGCTTCTAGTGCAGTTACTGTAGCCACTCTGGTGCTTATTTCATCTTCGGTTTTCTTCTAATTTAAGACATTTAACAGTAGCTTACATGTACATGTATATACAATTTGTATTTATGACATCACTGTGTAATTGGTAAATAGAGACAAGTGATAAGATACAAGTTTATTTAGTGTCAGTACTAGGTATTAAGTAAAACAAATACCATGTGAGAAGAGTGTATATGCCTGTATTGCATGTATATACATGTAGCCTCATGAAAATCCATGTTGTTCATATTTTCTTTAAACAGAAAAAAGATTAATGATCATGGTATCTGAAGCCATATATCATAAAACACACTCTGTTATCATTACGGTGGCTAATTCTTCTAAATTTTTGTTTTCAGATTTTTTTTGTTGAAGAAAAAGCCAACACTCAGGAAGTTGATCTGTGGAATTGTGATTCTGTTGGCGGAGGTGTTGTCACTGTTACCCACAATATTCCCTCAGTTAGAGCCCCACAAGGCAGCTGTAGATGATGGTGGGGATCAGAAAGGAGCAGGCAGAGTTCTTTGGCCTTTGTGCTTCATGGCCTCTTTTGTAAGTTTTTAAAGTGAAAGAAAACAAACATTTAGAAAGTAAAAGTCAGTGGAAAGAAAATTCATAATTATATCCAAAAATAACTTTCAGTGCTCCAGATAAGGGTCATTTCACTGTAATTTACACATCATATTAAGTGACCCAGTGCACTGAGAAGGTGATATGTGGGCTTACCAATTATGTAGTTAGACATATCATCTACATAACATCAAGATTTAGTGTTGGGCAAACGCTTCTGTAGATGAGAGGCGAACTCAAGGAATTATCTCCATGGCCAAGTGGGGTTAGCACGCCAGTGCGGCACAATGACCCAGGAGCCTCTCACCAATACTGTCGCTGTGAGTGAAGTTCAACTCATGCCAGCTTCCTCTCTAGTCTTACATGATAAGGTGTGTCCGCAACCTGTGGATGGTCGTGGGTTTCCCCCGGGCTCTGCTTGGTTAACTCCCACCAAGATGCTGACTGCCTTCGCGTCAGTGAAATATACTTGAGTGCGGCATAAAACACCAATCAGATAAATAAATAAATCAGGGAGAATCACTTTTTTGACTCAAAAAAAGGTATTAGTTGAGGTCAGTTCTTTGGCAAATAGTTCCTTTAATGTGGTTCACATGGTGAAAAAAACAAGGAAAGTGACACCAATGTTAGCTCCTGGAGCTGAATGGCATGTCATACACAGTAAAAGTTGTCAGTTACCAATATTGTTAGGGAATGATTGTCGTGTTTGTATATACTGGCCTGAAAAGCACAGTTGGTACAGCATCTGCTTCGGGAGCGGTAGATCCAGGATCAATCCTGGGTCAAGTCACACCTAACACTTTAAAAGAGGACGTTGTAATTTCCTTGTTTGGTGTTCAGCATTAGGGGGATAGTGCAACGACTAGTTCATCCATATCAGCATAATGGCTTGGGTGGGGCAGCTTACTTGCCTTCGGTACGTTGTCTCAGTGAAGCACCACTAGATAAAAGAGCGGGGGAAATCCTTCCTGCAACAAGGAGGTACATTACATACACCCTAAGGATTCCTTCGTCGTCAAATGACTGAAAAATTGTTGAGCAAGACGTTAAAGGCACTCACTCACTCACTCGTGTTTGTATAAACAGGTTCCCACGGCTGTTTCGAGATGCCTGGTGGAGAGTAATCTAAAGGGAGAGACGAAGGTGTATCCCACCCGAGTCCAGATCAATCCTATCTACTTCCTCTTCTGGCAATACTTGACTGCCACCATCTTTCTGGGGTGTGTCTTCTGGGTGGACATTATACCCGGGTTTGGCACCTCCAACAATATCATAGAGTTTGGGAAAACGTGAGTAAATGGTTGGTTATGTTTTCCTTTTCTTAAATTCCCGTTGACCAGTTTCGCATATGCGTACTGTTCCTGAAAGAATGACATAGGTGCTGAGGAGAAGTATCTGGCTGTGTACTGGCTGGAATGGGTGTTTCTCTGTTTCAGAATGGTGTGTTTTTTTTTTTGTTTTTATGTGAAAAATGTTTTACATGTGTATTTGTCTGTTTCAGACTTGTTTTCAACACATTGTGTATTTTTCCTACTTGTTGGCTTGCTTGTAATGTATATGTTTTTCTCTGTTTCAGACTTTTGTTTACCCTAATCCTTCAGCATTTTCACATCTGCAACCAGTTTTTTGAAACATTCTGAGTTAACTGTGGGGTGTAGAGAAATACTTTGCTCAGTTTTATGAAGCTTGTGTTTTAAGTGACACAAAGAAACCATATTTAGCATCATTTTCAAAGTAAATGTATGCATAAATTTCACAGAAAATAGGGCTTTAGAGGTTGAAAGTTTTAATACAGTGTGTGTATTTCCAGCAGAAGAGTGTACCTATAATGTGTGTGTTTCTCTGTTTCAATCTGGTGTTTTACACAGCGTGTGTATTTCCAGGAAAATAAGTGTACCTATAATGTGTGTGTTTTTCTATTTCAGGCTAGTGTTTACTACAGTGTGTGTATTTCCAGCAGAAGAGTGTACCTATAATGTGTGTGTTTGTCTGTTTCAGGCTAGTGTTTTACACAGTGTGTGTATTTCCAGCAGAGGAGTGTACCTATAATGTGTGTGTTTGTCTATTTCAGGCTAGTGTTTTACACAGTGTGTGTATTTCCAGCAGAGGAGTGTACCCATAATGTGTGTGTTTCTCTGTTTCAGTCTGGTGTTTAACACAGTGTGTGTATTTCCAGCAGAGGAGTGTACCCATAATGTGTGTGTTTCTCTGTTTCAGTCTGGTGTTTAACACAGTGTGTATATTTGCGGGAGATGGATGCACCTTTGATATCAGCATTATCGTCTTTCTTTGCCTGACATTTCTCCTCCTTCAGAACCTGACCATCCCACTTTTCCTCAAGTATGCTGAAGGGACCAACTACTTCGCCTTAGTCAGCGTATGTATGGCCAATTTTGTGATCCTTCAAAAATTAAAGAAAATGGCCTCTAAAGGCATCATTAAATACACCACTTAAAACTATGCATAAATATACTTTCATGTGTTTTTTTTTTAGATTTTTTTGAAGAAAAGTTAAAGGCCTTCAGACATTTGAATTCTCATGAGGGCTACAGGGACCATACTATCAGATTTTAGGAACTCTGACATTAGCGGAAGTATTTCCAGTTCTAGTCACGACACTGATTGCTAGAATAACTTGAGTAAAAGATTACTGATAAGATATTCCCCCAAATTCCTTCCTTCTGGTGAACATCAGGTGATGTGATGTCAGAGTTCCTAGGTACTACCATAGTATTCAAATATTTGAATGCCTTTCAACACTCTTAAAAAAAAGAAAAACCTGAGAAAATAAAAGAAAGTATTTTTACGCATAGTTTTCATACACGCATAGTGTATGATGAACCTTACTTTACATTTTAGCTTTCTTTTACGTTACAAGTAGTTCTTGTAACGGTATTCGTAGCACACATTCATGTCTAAGACCACTAACTGTTGGTTAGTACAGGATTTAAATGTTGGTCTTGCTTATTGGGTCTGCTCTGCCAGGATGTCTGTCATTTTTATGACACGATACAGTTGATTCTCCGTCTCCTGACCAATACCTGATGGCTGTAGTGTATGTAAAATAGTCTTAAGAATGACAGATATTTGTCTTTATATCAGATGTATATGAGATGTTGTTGTTTTTCAGTCCCTGCAGACACCACTTGTTCTACTGTTTTGGACCCTTTTCACAGAGAGCCCATTTCTTTGGCATCCACATCTCCATCTTAGCACATGGCTCAGTCTGTCTGCAGTCTGCCTCATCCTTCCAGCTATATACCTGTACATTACTGGGTAAGTCTGCGTCATCTACCAGCTATATACCTGTACATTACGGGTAAGTCAGCCTCATCCTACCAGCTATATACCTTTACAGTACAGGGTAATCTGCCTCATCGTACCAGCTGTACACCTCTACAGTACTGGGTAAGTCTGCCTCATAGTACCAGCTATATACCTCTACAGTACTGGGTAAGTCTGCCTCATCGTACCTGCTATGTACCTCTACAGTACTGGGTAAGTCTGCCTCATCGTACCAGCTATATACCTCTACAGTATAGGGTAAATCTGCCTCATCCTACCAGGTATACACCTCTGCAGTACAGGGTAAGTCTACCTCATCCTACCAGCAATATACCTCTACAGTACAGAGTAAGTCAGCCTCATCCTACCAGCTATATACCTTTACAGTACAGGGTAATCTGCCTCATCGTACCAGCTGTACACCTCTACAGTACAGAGTAAGTCAGCCTCATCCTACCAGCTATGTACCTTTACAGTACAGGGTAATCTGCCTCATCGTACCAGCTGCACACCTCTACAGTACTGGGTAAGTCTGCCTCATCGTACCTGCTATGTACCTCTACAGTACTGGGTAAGTCTGCCTCATCCTACCAACTATATACCTTTACAGTACAGAGTAAGTCAGCCTCATCCTACCAGCTATGTACCTTTACAGTACAGGGTAATCTGCCTCATCGTACCAGCTGTACACCTCTACAGTACTGGGTAAGTCTGCCTCATCCTACCAACTATATACCTCTACAGTACAGAGTAAGTCCGCCTCATCCTACCAGCTATATACCTCTGCAGTACAAGGTTAATGTGTATCATCCTACTAGGTATATACCTTCAGTTATTCCATATTTTCGTAGTGCTTCCCTTGATAAAAGGTATCACAGAAGGCATCTAATGCTGTTAGCATTTGGACGTGGCGGTGTGATAGAATTTAATCAACCACAGTAATTAACATTGTCTAATCTGCCTGTGTATGCTGTAAGGTTAACTACTTTTGAATCATTGCAGGTTGCTTCTGTGCATTGAGAAACTGACAGTCGGCAACATTTTCCATAGTCCATATGCTTAGATACTTGCCGTCAAGTAAGATAAATCCTTGAAAAGGGAACTAACCTATGTCTTATGAAAAAATAAAATTCAGTGGTTGATTAAATTTTTCACACTGGTAATTCCAAATGCTAATGGCATTAGATAATTGCCCTGATACCTCCTGTCAAGGGAAGTAATCTATGCATTATGAAAATATGGAGTAATGTTTGTCTAGTAAGTAGACAATCTCTGACAAGGCTGACGTTGCTCATGCCTGTACAATGGCCTTGTGCTTTCATTTTATTGAGCAAATTGTTAAATCAATTAAGTTTATTATTTTTACTGTAGAAGAAGGTAGACCTTTCTCCCTCCATTTCAGAAGACTTATTAAAGCACTTTAAAAAGGGGAGTAACTTTGGCCCAAAATCATTATATCCAACTAAATCTAAATGAAAGTTCCCACACATTTCTCAAAGCACATGCATATTCAACTTTTTCTGTTATTCAAGACATAGATTTTGTGAGATAAGGTACATGTAGTTTTCAGTGATGTAAACGATTTGAGTGTTTCTTTGTTTGATTTCACCAGTGACCCGGAGAACTCTTTGTCAAATGAGACAGCGTGTGCCTCTTCCAATGAGAACACATCGTGTGTGGGAATCAACTCAGTCCACAAGTACGGGGCTGTGAACACCTCCTGAACCTCTGTAGGTGGTTCCCTGCTGAATGTTAGACTGGAACTCTAAAATGTGATGACTGACGTTTTTTATGTGAGAAAGGAAACTCTGATGGTTATGGAGTACCACATGTTTTGTGAAGGAAGATCCCTTACCCTGTCATGGAGGATGTCCAGTGTGTGATGGAGGCCCCCTTATGGTTCCTGTAGTACCCCAGCCCAGCCCTTGATGTTTGGTGGAGAACCCCTGTTATGGAAAGGGGGAACTCCTGTATTATGAATTTGGAGAACCTGTGATGTGTGAAGGAAGAACACCCCCCACCCCCACCCCACATGTGATGGAGGAACCTTGAATGATCTTTTTGATTGTTCATGGAATATTTTTATTTACAAATGTTTTAGTTTTTCTGTATTTTGCATGTTTTATGTGTAATATTTATTTTGTTGTCATAATACAGCTGCTTTGCTCAAAGATCTGATTAATATACATACAAATATACATACAAACTGCACTTTTTTACATTAATTGGTTTTAAAGTTTTGTGATTTTAACCATGGTTTATTATGGGAGGAGAGCCTTTGCTTTAATGGTGATTTGTTTGTGTCACTTAAGATGCAGGCTTCATTGAACAGCGCAAATTATTTCTCTACACCCCATAATTCTTTTAGAATGTTTAAAAATATTGGTCGCAGTGGTTGAATTGGTTGAAGAATTGGGTTGTGTGTTAGTGGTAGATTCATTGACACTCGTGGCATACCCTGACTCTTCTAATTTATGGCACAGATGTTAGTAGTGCTGAAAGCAGAATATTACATTTCCTTACCAGCTTTTTCGAAAAGTAAAGATATGAGTATGTTGTTCATTAGATGGACTAACCATGCGAAAAAAAATGAACTAAATATTCCTGCTACAATTACGTGGGTACTGGCTAAAAAAAGCAGACCAGTTGTCCCAAGACTGAGAACAAATAGGGTAGCTACAGTATTGACCTTGACCGGGGGTTAGTGACAGTAGCCAATCAACAATCCTCATACAAGTTGGGCTGTTCATGTAGTCTTACATGAAATTCATTCAAGGTTACTTGTATTCCAGCAGTATGACATTTACACTGACCTTACTCCACAGATACATGCACAACTTGTATGTCACACCTAGGGAAAGTTTAACTGTTACTTTATTGTTGCCAAAGGTTCGTGATTTACTTGAGGTACTCCACTTCCTGGCACCCATGAGGCAGGCCTTCCTGTGTCACTATGAGGACATACTCTTGAGCATGAAATAAAACCCCAATTAGTCATTGTATAGTTTTTTTAATCTATCATCTCAAGTGTCTTAGTTTTTGCTGAAATGTTATCAAAACATTAAACACACCAAAGTTTATTTTGTTAGCTGTTTTGCATTTTTAAAGAACAGACCTTTCCAATTTTTGTGCAGGAAATGTGTTATAAATTCTGACATTTGACCTTATTATAAATGTTAAATGTTTAAACATTGTAGTAAGTTCATTTAAACGCTTGACAGTTGTTTTAATTTTCAGTATGATGTTCGCACTGTTCTTGTTACATATAACTTGTTACATATTTTCTGTCTATAAACTAAGCAGAAAAATGCCAGATGTGACATTAGTCAGGGCCCCGTTGTTTTGGTGCCTTGTAACAGTTTAGCTATCACAATTCACCTCAGTTTGGGTATGTGCCTCGCATGTCTAACATACATTTGAGGAAAACCATAACTTTAATTCTGTGATGTTCCATGCCATCTGTTAACAAATTACCTGATATTTGAGTTGATTAGGTTGTGCCTTGGGACATACATTTGTATATTATGGCTTTGAGCATGTACACACTACCTAAGCTTTATTCTGCTAGTCCAGTTTACAGAACACATATATACAGCTTTCTGTTTGTATCATGTCTGTGGGTAACAGTTCCAACCCAGACATACATGTAGCTGATCATGCTTTGTTTTTGTTATACTTCTCTCTTTTCAGTTTAGCTGCTAGCATTTGTTGTTCTACGGTAGCCATTCGCATGTTGCCTCAGATAGTAATTATGGTGGTCTCGCCACAAAATCTTACAGCCTAATCAGATTGATCAAACTCTGTGGATAAATTATAAATACATAGTTTATAGGAGAGCAACCTATTTAAAATTGGATGGATACTGTATTTTACGTAAAATGTCTTGTGTACAAATGCACTCTTAGAAGCATGCAAAAGCCTTGAAATGATACTTAATACTTTTGATGCCAACACTCAAGTTTTTCTGTTAAGAAATTTATACAACTTTGGAAAAAGCTCTAGAGGATAAATCAGTCAGAATCAAGCAAAAAGCTTCGCTTGAAAAGTGCTAAACATTACAGGTGAAATACAGCACCGCATATTAAGGACAAAATAACTTGGAGTGTCCACTTTCATATATAGGTCTAGATACCAGTAACTTGAGACTTTTTAGCTGTTACAAGCAGCTGCAAAAGTCAACTGCTCCGTCTTTTGATTGGTTAATTGATCAGTGGCTTGGCCTGTTCTTTTACATCCAGTCTTTTGGACTGTTCTTCAAACAGGAACCTGAACGTGATAAGGCATTGAGTTTTTACAAACGGTCACATCCAGCTACCCTAAACATTTTCACATTTGAAAGAGCGACTTTCAGTGCAATTTTTTTCATTTAATTTTGGAGACAAAACTATGTTGGATGGATTGGCCAATTTCAGGGCTTCACAAAAAGTATAATTTTATCAGTCTACACAAAATAATGCCTGGAGAATATGCTTAAATACACACCTTGTAAACATGAGAAAAGTTTGAAGAATTACAGAAATTGCAAATTTCTGCCTGCTTTTATGGTGACAATCACAGTTACTGTGCTGGTGACCTCTCACAGTCTATGGACAGAGTTATGTCCCATTACTTTGTGGACTTTGCTTGTTGCTTGAACTCTGGTCATAATATGTCACCCTCATATCTGTCACGTCTTAGGTCACGTCTTAGGTCACGTCTTAGGTCACGTCTTAGGTCATGTCTTAGGTCACGTCTTAGGTCACGCCTTAGGTCACGTCTTAGGTCACGTCTTAGGTCATGTCTTAGGTCATGTCTTAGGTCACGTCTTAGGTCACGTCTTAGTGATACTTACTGCATCACCTTATGAGTAAAAATTTATTTTCCATATTGTAAATTTGAAATCACCTATTGTCATATTTCCCTAACTCAGTGAAGTTTTCAGGTTTTGTTAAAAAACAGGAACAAAGTTTTCATAAATAAAGTTTTACATACATCTATGTATGTAGGTTAAATATTTAAATTGCTTACAATGTAATCATGCAGAGTTATGTGTAGTACTACTTGTACAAGTCTAATGTCTCTTGTCAGTAGCATGACCTTTAGATGTGATCTGGCCCAGTTGTTCAAAACTGGTTTAAGGCTTGATACAACATGTAACTTTAGGCCTTCAGTTTTGTACTTAACCTAAAAGAATTGTATAACATTATGTAAAATATGAACTAAAACTGCTGCTCTTATACTTTGAGTTTGGAGAGCTGCGTATTAGCTGCGGAGTTTGGCTAAAAATTTAAATATGAAATATGACTTAATACCAGTATTAACTAATACACTTTCGAACAACTGGGCCTTGAGGTTAAGATAGATGGATATATTCCGTCTATGTTAATCCCAGGTGTGATCATCATCTACAGATGTATTTGTAATATCTCCACCTGTGAAAGAGGTTCATGAAAATATTCTTACAGACAGAAAAAAAAATGATGAACCCCCCCCCCCCCCGTTTTCAGAGCTGTCATACAAGTGTGCGATGTATAAAATGTATACTTTTAACTCTATATGTGTGATGTGTATTTTTAACTCTACAATGTGTACTTATATCACGTATATATAAGCAGATTTACATGTAGTCATATTAGGAGACACATGTACATGTAATTAGAGTGTGTTTTAATTTCATGCCACCAAATACATGTACCAATTATTCATTATTATTGATACCACGCATGTGTCTAGTTTTCATGGCACCAAATACATGTACCAGTTATTCATTATTATTGATACCACGCATGTATCTAGTTTCATGCCACCAAATACATGGACCAGTTATTCATTATTATTGTTACCATGCATGTATATATTTTCATGCCACCAAATACATGTACCAATTATTCATTATTATTGTTACCAGGCATGTATCTAGTTTCATGCAACAAATACAGGTACCAATTATTCATTATTGTTGATACCACACATGTGTCTAGTTTCATGCCACCAAATACAGGTACCAATTTTTCATTATTGTTGATACCAGGCATGTATCTCATTTTCATGCCACCAAATACAGGTACCAATTATTCATTATTATTGTCACCAGGCATGTGTCTAGTTTCATTGCTACAAAAATACAGGTACCAATTATTCATTATTATTGATACCAGGCACGTATCTAGTTTCATGCCACAAATACAGATACCAATTATTCTTTATTATTGTTACTAGGCATGTATCTAGTTTCATGCACCCAAATACATGTACCAATTATTCATTATTGTTGATACCAGGCATGTGTCTAGTTTCATGCCACCAAATACATGTACCAATTATTCATTATTATTGATACCAGGCATGTATCTATTTTCATGCCACCAAATACAGGTACCAATTATTCATTATTATTGTCACCAGGCATGTGTCTAGTTTCATGCCACCAAATTCATGGACAGTTATTCATTATTATTGTTACCAGGCATGTGTCTAGTTTCATGCCACCAAATACATGTACCAATTATTCATTATTATTTGTTACCCGGCATGTGTCTAGTTTTCATGCCACCAAATATAGGTACCAATTATTCATTATTATTAATACCAGGCATGTGTCTAGATATCTTAATGTATTTACGAGAACTGTGATTTATGGCAATTGTCCTCTTCGACATGTGCTGGTTAAACTGCTGTGTACATAGTGGGAAGTAATGAAAGGGCATGGGAATTAATGAAAGCACATGGGAATGATTGAAAGAACTCGGGAATCAATGAATGGATATTGGAATTAGTGGAAGCTGGTGCTAATTAAGAAAAGCACATGTGGAATTAGTATTGAAAACATGTGAGAATTAGTGAACCCAAATTAGAATTGATGGAAGCTGGTGGAAATGAAATGAACGAATAATTATATTAAAGATAATTAATTCTTATTTCTTTACGGCTATAAACTGCTGTTTTCTTGGTAAAACTGTTCCATATTTAGTGTAACGACTATTCACCTCATAGACAGTTCACCCAAGATATGAATTGGTACCAAAATGGTAGAGCATTTGGCAATCTTACTGAATAACTGACAACAATAATTTTCACTAATGAATGAAGCAACCAACAATGCAAATTTATTGTTCATTTCGTTCCGTGGTGAATTTTATATGTGTGTGGTCACATACTGAATCCCGTGTACATGTGCATATAAGTGATACTTTTTACTGATATCATTCGGACACAGCTGACATTTTGTGAGCAAGTCCTTATAGATTATTTATATACTTTAGATTTGTTCTTATTTATATCAAGTTGATCTCTCTGACTGTGTGCTATCACATCTGTTATTTACACATCTGTTACACATATTACATAACTGTTATTACACTTTGAATACATTACACTTTTGTTATTACACTTCTGGTATGACACAGCTGGTTACATTTCACCTTTGATTCACACCTTATTCCATATCATTTGTGAACAAAACTGTTGATATAATTCATGGAATATTAACTTTAATACCATATATATTGTTCTTGTGAAAGATGAATATGAAGAGTTACCTGACTTCACGTCTGATGTGAAATGTTCATGGTATTCACACTTAACAGAGCAAAATTCTTCACATTTTATTTTAGAACATGCTATTTTTTATTGTCTTGCCTAGCACAATTAGTGGAAGCCGCATAAAACTTTGTTCTAGTCTAATCGGGCCGATTCCACAAATCCATTTGTGGCTAAAGTCAAGATTTAAAACCTTGCCACAATGCTTTATAGTTATTTTCAATGTGAACATTGATCATTTGGTGAAAATTTTAATTTGTAAGGCTTAAAGTAAACTGTCAGGTCGTATTTTATATTTTGACTTCATTCAGACATGGCTTCCTGGAATCAACCCCTGGTGATTGTTCTGCATAGCCATTGTAGACTTTAAGTTGGTTGTGACTACCAGGTGACGTAACTACCATGGTGACGTATGTTAAACACATAATCCTTGATGGTCATTACAGTCAACTTAACTTACGAATTGTACCATGAGACCAGAGATCAGTAAAAAATGTCTATTATTCGTGTAGCTGTTTGCCATGCAGGCACAGTTGTGTTTTGGATGTGATACTATGTTGATACTAACATTGCATATTGTTATGAATATGTATGTTTATAAGCATATGTATACATCATATATTATATATATATATATATATATATATACATCAGTGTTTTCCTTTCTAACAAAGCCTCACCTCGCAATGTGCCCAGATTGTTTCTCGTATACATGTAGATTTTGTTTTATATATGTTGTGTTTTTTAAAAATATACTTGTACTGGTTTTTACCACAATTATAAACAAGTTGTGATATTTGGTGTCTTTCTTGTGGTCATTTTCAGTTGACAGTATATACGCTGTTGAGCGTAACAGCTAGCTTCTGAATCACAAAGACCATATATGTACAGTAGCATAATTTGGAATATTATTTTCCGCCAAAACAAGTTGTTCGAGTCGGTGTAAAACATATCATTATCTGCTGTTACGATGTGGTGCTTATGAACTTTCTGTTTGCGAGTACAGTAATGGCTACGCAGAAACGATGACGGTATTACAGGGAAAAAAAACACCGTAAACACCGAATTTTAAAACAAAGTAAGTGGTTGTCAATTGTTTGCATTTGTGGAATTACGCTCTAGCATGTTTGAAAAGGGTCACGCTTACTTGTGCCGGTAACCATTCAAGGAACCGGGCTGAAATTGCATATCTGTATTAGACGAACTCAGTTGCAAATTTTTGCCACTTTCGTTGGTTTTGATTTAGGCCTAATTCAGCATTGGAAGCATCACATCATTTGTATTGTAATAATGTATTCGGTCTGATTTAATTACTTGGATCAATAATATATTAAGTAATTGATTATTGATTGGTTGATATACGCCACGTTCATGAATTTGGCACCAAATGGTTAACGGTTAGACAGAACCCGTTTGTCCTGCTGTGGCCTGTGGTAAACCTTTAAATCTGTGACAGGTAGCTTCAAGGAATACGAGAAATAATTATATTTTCATAATTAAGCAAATAATATAATATAATTAAGGACTTAATGTGTGAATTTCAAGCATTCAATAACGTGTCAAACTTTGACCTGGGATGATAATAAAATAAGACGAAATGCTAATTAAACACTCAAAGTTGTAAAAGTCTGAACAAGAGAGGTCAATCTTCATTGAAGATTAGCGTCGAAACAGAGTAGTCTCCCTGTACCTTTAACGTGCAGCTTGCATTGGAGCCCTACCTTGTGTTCTTTTTTTCCTTCTCTGTCGTTATATCAGGACCACGCCAACTCAACGAGGCTCTTATCATACTACAATGACAACTCTCTTAGTCGCTTAAACCAAGGAGAGGGCATACAGGGCCTACCATGTGATTATAGGTCCGGCCCTATACAAGTCTCACGCACCAAGTAAAATGTTTCCCTATATACATATGTTCTCACGGCCTCATCTTCTTTTCCGTGCTGTGTTTCAGACACGTGTGCTCTCTCCACCATACTATAACATACACCTGCTACCTGTAAACCCTTCGTGCAATAATGCAATCAATCAGTAAATTAATGAATGAAGCAAACAAGAAACAAACAAATCAAACCCTCGATCTATGTATAGGTCCCGGTCAGTATCCTTCTCTACACGGCATTTTCTTCTCTTTTTTTTTCTATTCAACCAGCTTACGGCTGAGCATCTTTAACCTTTAGAACCCGGCCGACTCCCAGGCTGGGCATAAATACAGATCTCTTGTGACCAAGCGATTAAATGGCGCACACTCTATCCATTTCGCCAAGTGCATTTTTAGAAATCAAAAAATTATAAAATATCATAGTGCGATAGACGCGTGACTATTTAGTGTGTCTGCTGTCGTGTGGAGGGACATCCGGATCGTTCAATACAACAGTTCAACACTAGCTTTAAAACTTCAAATCTTGTGTGTGTGTCTGTAAGTTCAAGTCCGGGTCATGCTGGCTTCCTCTCCAGTCGGATGTAGCAAGGTCCTACAGCAACATTCGGATGGTCGTGGATTTTCCCCCGGTTTCTACCCGTTGTTTACGTGAAATATTCTTGAGAAAGGCGTAAAACACCAATCAAACCAAAATAACAAAATTGTTTCAGATTTCAACAGAAGTGTGTGTTTGTGTCCGAAGCAAATAGGATTAGTTTTCTTGCGTTATAGTATTTGTGCATTTGTACAGTATTTGTTTGTTTATAACTTTTCTTATTTTAGCTTGTGAGTGTCAGTGCCGGCCTATAACGAAATGCTATATGATAAGATAACAGCACGATGGCCGACCCTATTATAACTGAAATCGGAATAAATACACAAGATTTTATTTATTTATTTATTTATTTATTTATTTTTACTAACAATAGGGGCAACAATATAATAACAATAACTTGTGTTATTTTCAACACAGAAATGTGTTACCTCAACACAAACACGATTTAAATAAATGTGAAGTACACATGTTTGTGTTACAAAAGAATAAAACACAAACATGTGTTGAACCAAAACGAGGTAATTTATGCAATATAGCAAAAACTTAGTGTATTTGCAACAAGTATTGTGTATAACATCCAACACATCTTCTGTTCAATTCTTTCGACGCAAGACCTTGAGTTAACTAAACACAAGATTTATTTATTTATTTGATTGGCGGTTTGCGCCGTACTCAAGAAAATTTCACTTATACGACGGCGGCCAGCATTATGGTGAGAGGAAACCGGCAGAGCCCGAGGTAAACCCACGACCATCCACAGGTTGCCGACAGACCTTCCCACTCTAAACGCAAGACACAGTCGCTCAAATATGACACAAGATTATTGTTGGAAAGAAAACAAGCTTGTGTTCATGCAACACAAGTGTTTTTGTGTTTGTGTGTGTGATCAAATTGCAAAGAGCGCATCCTGTAGGCCTAAATTGAAGCTTTTCAACATCATTTATTTATGTCATTGGTGTTTTACGCCGCATATTTCACTTCTACGACCGCGGCCACCATTTTATTGAGAGGAAACCGGGTTTTGAACGTAATGCATGGGTTGTCTTAACTAATTATCTGTTTTGATAATAAACCAAGTTTATGTTCGATAAATATTTGACATGTTGAGATAACTCTGCTAAAATCTCTATCAACGTTGAATAGAAAAGTCGGCTCAGCACTAAAGAGCATTATAGTAACCAAGCCGTAAACATATGAAAATTCGCGGATATCCTTTACCGTCGACCTTGCGCGGTTTTATTCCCCCTGCGGTTGGCCTTCGAGTCACCGTGTACACAGAGCTAATCAGTGTCCCTTGTATCTGGGAATCTCCAAGGAATTCTTTTATTGCGTTGTCGATATGCACTCTGCCAGGATTCCTTACCCAAATGGAGCCGTTATAGGAATCTATTGCCTTATTTGCATTCAACTCTCAGCTCTCTTTACCCTACCTGACGATATTTATGTTTAATAGAAGAATCGGCGAAGGTACTTTATCGCGGGCAAGACAATTGGCAAATTGCTCCTTGGCATCACCGTTAATCAATTATACTTTGAATCGATAGCCTCTGGGACACCAACGGTAATCGAGTCCATGACCTTATAAATGGCATCGATCTATAAGAATGCCTCCCCAAAACGGTATTTTGGTATAGGCATGCTCAGACGCGGTGCGTTTGGACGGTCCATTTCTGAAATACCTAAGGATTTGAGATTGAGGATGTTGGTTTGTAATGTAGGTCTCACAAACCCCCTTTGGAATTCACATTAAGCAACAGTTTAAATTCAGCATTCCTCGCGAATAAATAGGCAAAGTCACATCCTTGAATTACCCTGCTGGTATAATGCTTAATACTTGCAATACCATGCATGTTCTAATCAAGGGCATGCATGAGTTCATGAAATCCGGGCATTTCGATTGCCAAGTGGTCATCGCGCCGGCGTTGTAAGCGTGAATAGACCCGGGTTCAATTTCGCGTAGGGTCATTCTTTATACAGCCGGTCCGGGGATTACTCACAGAGCTTAGATCAGAAAAGTTGCGGTGCGCGGTAAGCGGTAGGCGATTCCAAGGGACCAGTCATTACTTTTTCAAACTTGAACATTCGAATATATCAAAGTTGACACCAGCCAACTCCAGGGAGCGCTACAATCGAATCGCCGTCGAATCACCCCCACACACAATACTGAATGGTCTAGATGATCGAGCAACCAAATTCAAACAATATACATTACTTCTGATCCTCTTTCACATGGCACCAAAGTTGACAACATCGAACTCCAGGGGGCGCTGCAATCGAACCGCCGTCGAATCGCCTACTGGCTCACACAGGGAATGCCACAACACCTTGAGCAACCAAATTTTTACACGACACCAAAGTTGACACCAAACGAATTGCCGTCCAATCGCCGTCCAATCGCCTTCTGGCTCACACAGGCAATAATTCTTAAATGGTTTAGAGCTACCAAACTTACACAACATGTATATCACTACTGATCCTCTTTCACGCTACAATCGAATCGCCTTCGAATCGCCTACTGGCTGACACAGGCAATAGTAGAAGGTCTCGAGCAACCAAAGTTACACAGTATACACCCCTCCTGATTTTCTTTCACCTGGCATCAAAGGATGAGTAGATATGTGTCTTGGATAAGTTTGGTTGCTCCAGACCATTTACTATTGCCTGTGTGAGCCATAAGGCGATTCGATTGCAGCGCCCGCTGGAGTCTGATGGTGGCAACTTAGGTGTCTGATCTACAGAGGGTACCTGGATTACTGTTAAAAGATGGTATATACCGATGCTGGCTATGACATATCTATACTTCGGATGACTTAAGGGATCGGTGCATCTTATTCAAAATATAAGGACTGATTCGAACTGTTATTATTAGTGAAATTGTTCTTATTGTAAACTGATACAGGTCACCTTCAAAAGTGTGAAATATCGCCTTTATCTTCGTAAAGATAATATTAATATTTTACTTGAAATGTTGTAATGTTTGTTAATTGTATGCATATCAGAGATCTTTGGCAAAATCAAATCAGTTGCATTTTATGTATGTACCAAGAATAGCTCAGTTTATTGCCTTTCTATAAGTATCAGATACGAAATATTTATACTGTTAAACTATACAGTTTGAAAAAATTGTAATACGATCCGCATTGCAAATTTTAGGAATTTTATGTTATTTTGAACGGTAACTTGTATACACAGACGCAGCCAATATTTTGTGAAAGGTAATTATTTAGGCTATTCTAAAATAATAACAAAAAATTATCCAAATTTTGGGCCGAACCTTCTCGTTGTATAGTATCTAATTTAACTTGTACTCTACGCCATGCATGTACTGATGAATATTTCACTCGACGACAAACAAAAAAAAGTACGACAGTTAGAGGTTTGTTCATGAAAGAAAGCCAGAAAATATCCGTTACTGTAAGTATACCGGGCGGACCTGTGGACATGTACACAACTTAATTGGTGTAGATTAATTCCGGCACGTAAGCTCATCATTTAAGGGCTAGTGGCCTGCGAGAGAAATTAAGACATACCGGTATAGTGTAGTTTGGCTAGCTCAGGACCGACCTACATCTTACTATATACGAAACCAATAACACTGGTATAGGCCTAGTTGCATCTCACAAGACGTATGTTGTACACGCTTTACAAGATATATATTTACTGCAGGAAAAGAGCGTACAAATTTAAAGCAATTAACGCACATGTATATGGAAGCACACTGAAAGTTCATTAGACTCTACAGTTACAACACAATGAATTTAAAAATTACATTAAACGGTCGGGTTCAACGATCTCATTAGCAATGCTTAGGGCATTGACATGTCGACATGTTGATGTTCCTGTCAATAAGTTCATCTGCGAACAAAATTCTTGTGGTCCACACTCATGTTTGTGTAGTCAGGTATGCATCAAAGGAGCTATTGAAATTCGTACATTTTGTGGCGTGCTTACGTTAAAACAAATCGCTTTAACGCCATCGTCATTGACACCAAACATGAAAATATATTGTAGATATATATTTTTATAGAGATATTTTCCAGGTATATTTCTGGTGCTAATTGCTTCGTTTACGGGCAATGTGAACCGTAAGAAATGCACATCATTAATGCGGCCGTGGATGGATCCCGCACGCAGAGATGGGGAGGCTTGTACTCCTCCAAGAATAGCACTGCACATGTGTTGTAGGCACTCCAGGATTAGCCCACCGGGCCAAGGAGCGTGAGAAACTATTCACCTTCTGATAAACATACAAACATCACTTTGATGAATACAGCCAGCAGTGAATATGGTTTCTGTGGTCTGAACAAACAGCTTTGTATAGCATACCCTCAACGGAATGGTGTCACAGGGTTATGGCCCTTTGGTCAGATTCGACTACCTCTGAAAACTGCTTGACGCTGTTTACAGGGCGATTGCTTCACTCGAAATTGCGTGTGTAATTTCTTTTTGTCTACATATTTCTTTTGCTTTTACATATTCGTAATATAAATACTACATTTTCTCTTCTAACAGAGGACGCCGATCCATTTATGCATTTGCTGCAGTGCTACTTGCTTCCCATATACAGGCCTCTCATTAGACCTGCACCTTTTGATTAAACATTAATGAAATTCTCTATGACCTACACCTGTAGATTAAAACTTAATGTAATGCTATGTGATCTCCACATTTTGCTTAAAACTTAATTTAATTTTATATCATCTACACCTTTTTATTAAAACTTATTGTTATTCTATATGACTTACATCTTTAGATTAAAACTTATTGTTATTCTATATGACTTACACCTTTAGATTAAAACTGAATGTAATTCAATATCACCTACACATTCTGAATGAAACTTAATATAATTCCATATACAGAAATATAACTTAATGAATAACATGATATTCGTTCCTCAGCAAAAGTCACAGCTCATAATGAAGGCCAATTAGCCGTCAGAATGTTAGCTGTTATAGGACCTGCATTTTCAAAATTATCTGTATTCCAAGCATAAGACTACGCATGTAGACCTTATAATAAGCTGATGTAGGAAGCATACTAGCTGATCCCACCATAATGCTGGCCGCCAACGTATGAAAGAATATTCTTTAATACGACGTAAAACACCAAATAAATAAAAATAAATACATAAATAAATTGTAGATGTTACATGAAGTGAACATTATCTGATAACATTATCATTAGGCCTATCTGTAGAATTGCTCAGTTAATCTTGTATTGCGATCTAAGAAATGTCTCTGGGTTCTTGGCGCGTGAAAGCGATCCAAAAGAATTCCACCCGCCATGGGGGTTGTTAATTCCTACATAGGCCTATTTATTTTAATGGTATGCCCATCCGAAACTGTTTTGGCCTATCTTTTTACATATCTTTCTCAACCTGATTATATAAGCTATCTCATTTGAATACGAATAAAGAAGTTCACTAGGTATACGCATGAAGCAAACGGGTGTCATATGTCAAAGTATGCGACTTCATCTTTTCTGTCGTCGTCGACCGAAACATTTTTAAGTATGATGTTAAACCCCAAGCATTCATTCATTCGTCTTTTGTGTAACCAATATAATCTAATGGCACGCCATTGGAAAGACAAGCAACTAACGCGACCTTTCCCACCTTCATTTCAGAAGAGCTATATATTGCTGATTCGTTTCTCAATTCAAATCTGTCCATCACACACCTTGTTCACATTACCGGATAAAATCTGATACCCAAGTCTTTATGCATTTCTCTCGTTAGCTGCACGGTGCACTTCAATGACCTCAGCGACGATTAGCACGTGTCAAGCCTGCATGCATGAGTATGTGTCACTCTGCAAGTGACTGACCACATAGCGCATACATCTGTGTCCACTTGTCGGGTTCTCGATATCTGCGGCGTGTAGCCTGGCTAACCGCAGTGTGAAACTAACTGACATGTGCCGGGAAAGGAGAAGTATATATATACATCATCTGATGTAAATAGCTGCAACTGGCAATGACATCGTAATTTCAGAATTGGTGATTATATTTCCATATCTATATCTGTATAAAGACTATATTTGTGTGATAATGATCAGTGACTAATATGACTATCAATACATAATTATATATAAATAATAAGAAAAAGGAAAGCATGTATGGGTTGCCCATATGATTTACTGTAGGCCTATATTGGGTATGGCGTACAGCAGAACACTGCGGAGGTGGAGTCGATTCCAATTTAAATTAAATTTCATTTTGTCTGTACCACATACTCTATATAAAAGACCACTTCACAGAGAGTAAAACTAAAGCAGCGGCGAATATGTCATAGTACAACCTAATATCAGTTTACCTCAGTTATTTTTTTTCCTACTGTCCATGCAGGTTAGATGCTTAAATATAGCAGCAATTCACACCCACCCTAGCACCGTGTTTAATGAACCGTGCTGAATTAGATAAAAAGATGTAGTGATGTTACAACTGCAATTTATTAGATTAACTGTACTCAAAATCCATTAAACATACAAAACCATGCCAAACAATGGGACAGAAGGGCCGTTCTGTTCAGTATAAAGCAAGAACTTTAATTATAACCACCTGATCCGATGCTAAAATATATAAAATGACATTCACAAGCTCGATCCAGTTATCATTGATCTCCGAGAGTCCGAATAACTGTATATAATCCAGAAATATTTTAGGTTTAGTGATTTCTTTTCCGATGTGAAATTAATTGCTACTTATTGATATGGAGAAATATTCTGATATTGAGTATTGAAGACATATAGGCTACTTATGGGGTGTACATGTGCAAGATACTGGTTCAATATATAGATTTTCTAATGCCAACATGTCAGTAGCGTTAACTTTCAGTTTGGTGGACCCATTCTTCCCGTGGCCTTGTTTCTACCGGGGCCAGCCATTAAGCAATGTAACTACATCGGAAGCACCTCGTTTGATCTGCCAAAAAAAAAAAAAAAATAACGAAATGTGGGTAATGGGATGAAGATGCTGGGTCTTTGCCCCAGTTCCCCTTGGGGACGGACTTGCCAGTGATCACTGGTGTGCATTCCACTCTACAGAATGGCCTTGTCAGCTAGCATTAATTCCTATTGCAGACTTAAGTTCATATGAAAAAAGAGGCTATGGCGCATCGCATTATGGCTTCAAAGAAAGCAGAAAGGAATCTAACCAACCGATGGACGAAAAGTGACTGGAAAGACCCCAGGAGCGGCTGCTTTTCATCAAAAAGGTCTGCCTAATCTCCGGAACCATTCGGTACATTATCGTGTTCATTATCAACTTAAATGCCATCCTAATCGATCGTTCATATTTATAGAAGAGGTCATGTGTGTTTGAGTGTATTCTTCGAAAGTTACATTCAAATTGTTACATTCAAATCGCATTGCTATTTCGGCTTGCGCCATACAGTATACATTGAAACGTGTATATATATATATATATATATATATATATATATATATATATATATATATATATATATATATATATATACACCAAATACACGTTTCAATGTATATGTATATATATATATACATACTGGTCTAGTGTGCATAGGGCATGTTCTGATGCTCAATGAAACATTTCTGATCTGAGAAAGCAATATTTTGAAGGCAGAGCAGCTTATTCATAATGCTCCAACATTTCTTATATGTTAACTCGGTACCATGCAAACGACACTTTAAAATAGCAAGCATTGGAGATCATACAAGTTTAATACTGATGGTGTAATTGGCGATTGAAATGCCATGGCTACATGTAGAGGGCTTGATTGAACACCAATGAGGTCAACGACCAGAGACAACGTGTTGAAAGTGACGTACCACTTGAGATAAAAATAAAACGGTCAAGCTAATATTTGCACGGCAACAGGGGAGTTTCGAGATGAAACTCTTTTGTCGTCAAAGGTACAAACAGTCCTACTGTGTCATGTGAATGATGAAAAATGTTAGGCAACCTTTGTTGAAATTGATTTGCTGATCACCTGACTATTTCTCTTAGGAACTCCTCAAGTTCACAAACGTTCAGATTTTCAATTTTCTCTATCAGTTGTCTGCTCTATGTTACTCTTTTTTCAGACGCTCATGTTATAGTGAATGTGACCAAAAATAGTTGCCTTACATTGCTGACAGGTCACATGATGTACTTGAACTTTTTCTACCTTCATCGATGGAAGAGTTCGAACTCGAAACTCTCCTATTGCATTAACTAACATATATACATGTATGACTATGATACGTTCACATACTACAGAGTTTTCAGTATAAAATTATTCTTACATTGCTTCTCACTTTTTTGAAGAGAAGTAACTCATTTAACTAATTTTCTCCTAGCACATGGAAGCAGGAACCCTACTGTAGCTTCGACGACTCTACCAGACATCTTGCCAGGCCTTAAAACATTGTCTGGGCTGGGGTCTGTAATGCCAGCACAGTGTAGTTCCGCATAATAGCGATGTCTCTAGGGAGTATATTGTGGGCATCGGAACAACGCGCCACAGCACTTTTTCAGTGGAATTTATGCATACAATTATTATGAAAATGACATCAAGAATGATTTGTTTGTGTCAATAAAGATACATGCTTCATCAAACTGTGTAGATTATTTCTCTACATCTCTACAAAATAATATTCATAGTGATGGTTGAAAAGGTTGAAGAATTAGGGTAGGTAGTTTCGCTTAGCATGGAAAGTATAAATTCCAATCCAAAGCTAATTGGACAGTGTCGCTGGTTTTACCAGAGAGCGATATAGTGGTAGTTTGTTGATCTCTTTGTAATAGATTCAATGGTAATGCACATTTTGTTATACATCGGGCGTGCCTAGAGTGTTATATAACGAAATGGTTTTTTCCAGGGCAATCAGAACGAGTCAACACCAAATAACAAAGGTGAATGCTTGTCAGTCGTAATGACGAGCTAAGCCATATACCCATGCCGTCTGCTGTTACCTGCGGAGCTATTGGTGCTCAAGTACATCGTGAGGGCAACAAAGCCAGCTCACGGCGATGTGGCGCTTCGTCTTCCAAGTTCCCAAGTACGTTGGCACTGGATAAACATGAATGTAAATAATCTCTGAATACAATGGTGTATTAGAACCTTGGTACACTCAGAATTCCACGTATAGTCAATGCCGACGCATTTATACCTTTTTAACCGCCGTACTTAGTCGAAGTCATGAAACCGTACTTTGCCATAAGTATAGTGATGGGTCCTAACAATAGATCTTTTAAAGGTCACACGATTGTTGGAAAATGTCGGCCGGTAGCTGTGCCACTTTGCAGTATAAACTACATTGTTCACTGGCATGTACTGGAGACTTATACCCCTCTCGTTATAGAAGATTCTGTGAAGCCATGTATCTTTCAGAATTTGAAAGCCGTCTGAGGACAGGTCATTGATTGGTTGACTATATAACTGATCAATGATAGTCATGCGCATGACGCATCCACTCATTAAGCAGCATGTGTTAATGACCCGGAGAGAGACAGAGATGAGAGTGTGCAAAAATAAATACTGAGGATACTACTTGATAAGTAAGGAAATGAAAAGAAGCAAATATTTCGCAATAACTGAAGAAAAGTTTGGAATGCTTCTATGCAGTGGTAGGGAGACATTGGTGTATTTCTTTGTCGCTGGGGATATCAATTATCACATGGTAGAAGAAACATTTGCCTCTGCATGAAGTCAAGTTTTTCACTACCCGGAAATGTGTTTTCGCCATAACTCGCAGTTTATCACGTCCCATCGACGTCCTTGATGAAGTGCGGCCAATTCCGAGGGCTTCCTTTATTGCCCATTGTTGCTATAGAGGAAGCATAATTATTGTATTTGGCTGCCATGGCCTACACGCCTGACCATTATGCAGTATGAACTATACATCCGCCCTGCCACATGACAACTCCAGCCATCTTGCCAATTAGAGCTCATCCCTATTCTCGTGAGAGTTTTTTCTTTCCCCTTCCCCTTTTTTTTCCATCGGAGATGAACTTGTTCGATCAGCGTCCAGAGACCTGGGTCCTGCGCCTAAGGTGTAACCTTCCATTATGTACACGCTCTGGACACTTCTCTCTAATGCCATTTGCCCCACACTATGAACGTCTTAGCAGTGATGTCATGTCCGCTCGGCATTCATTGGCGCTCATTTTATGAAGAGGGTAAAGTTATTCGTCCCCTAACTGGGTTCTTCACTGAAAGAAACTGGCACTGTATGAAAGCAATCATTTCACTTACCATAAATCAATGCTTTCTTGGAAGCCAGAGACACGTTGCCAGGGCGCTCTGCCCGGGGGTGTATTATGTAGAGGTGCTGCATGTAGGGAGACCCTGTTATACTCCGATTCATACATACACTTGCGCGAAATATAATAAAATGCCGGAAACCTTGCCAACAGCAGTCAGAGAGAAATTTCGCTGCTGTAGAGAGTGTGGCCCACGGCGTATATGTCCATCAAGACACTAAATCAGCAAGATACTGCAGACAACATCGTCATAGGGCCAAAAACTTGGCGACCGTAATGAGCCCATTAAACTCAACAGCCTTTCTCGAAATTGAAACGTACTGCCTGACCTTAAGCCTATATATCCTCAAATTGGATTCCTCAAGCTAAGCATCGTATCAAAGAAGTTCCCTGGTGGTTAAATCTTCGTGTGTACGAGAAGCCATTAAAGTAACCCTTTTCGAGATTCAAATGTACTGGTTGGCTGAATATCAAATATGTATGTAGAATGGGAATCGTGGAGTGTATACCTAGACCGTTATTGTGCTATGAAATTTTGAATTCTGCTTGCTGCATGTTGCTGGGATATTGGTGGATCACAAGGGGTCTGTCACGTGCAAACGGCCACACGGGCCTTGTCGATCGCTTGTTCGCACCTCTGAGCAGTGAGAAGCCTACAAATTCCCTGCCTTTAACTACATTCATGTAGCTGACATTTCAGGCCTATCTTGATTTGTTCATTACGTGTACGTCTTTTCTGTTGTAATCAGAAGATCTCTGTATATGATGGTTCTCGATTTTTCTTATAGTTGAAGAAACTCTTCTTTCCCTGAGCCCAGAAAACCACCTTTGCACTTAGGACTTAGGCCGAACCGATTCAACAAAGCAATTTCTAACTTACTGTATAAGTCAAAATTTGAAATACGATTTTACGGCTTATATTTATGCTTTATAGATTAAAATTTTGACCACATCTTCGAGTGTTACCTTAAGAAAAATGCATCAAAATTTAACTTCCAGTATACCAAAAAACTGAAAAATGTGACGAGGTTTTAAATTTTGACTGAAGCTCAAAATGGCTTTGTGGAATCTTCACAAGGTTAAAATTCAATCAAAGCGTCAACAGGGATGGCATAGGCTCCAAAAGCTTAAGATAATAATATCTTTTTATTTATTCAGTTATTAATTTTTTCTCCAAATTTTAAAGTTGCAACCGACCTACCGAGAGCTATATTCGATCCTGTTATTCGTCATTAATTGGTGAGTGACATATCCGTCGCCGTGAGACGTGTATTTTACATGGTTTAGCTGGGGAAGGCCATTAATGTTTTACAGGCCTGTGTTTGTACTATACACTTGATCCGTGTTTGTACACAATTATTAAACGAAAAATTGCTGATATAGAAACGATATATGTATAATATGGACACTAACATTATCCTGCCTTCATTAACACAATTTGTAGTCTATTAGGGTTGTTTAAATATCTGTCCAGTACATCTTCAGAACATCAAAAATCGTCTTTTGTCAACGGTTGTCTCAAACCCGAAAAATCGATGATCATAAGGCGGAAGGAAAATAATGCCAAATTTGTTGTGTGTTCAATTTACGATTTAAAATTTATATAATAGTCACTTAAAAGCCGTAAATCTTCTTTACTTTTTCGTTTCATGCCGCGATTCATTGAAGAATTGTCCCCCAGCAATGCGCGCTCTCATATACACAAATAAATTGGCCTGTTCTGAATTACCCCCCTTGTTACACTATCACATAACACGAGATCTGTTTTTGAGGCGTGAAACTACGAGAAGTGGGACATCACCTGTTAATGCATGGAGTATGCAGGTGATGGTCATGACAGTAACAAATGTGGCTTTTCAACTTCGATGGTTCTTTTAGGATCAGCAAGGAATCTCCAGATATATCGAAAGATGCCTTTTTAATATTCACACACCTAAAGTGAAAGTTTTTCATGTTGATATTAATACATAGATAACGCCATAATGCATGGCAAAATGAGAAGAAATCTAAAGACCGATTAAAAGTTATTTATTGATTTCATTTTTCGCCATACAAAATAATCTTATCATGCCGTTAAATGGCGTGCGGCTGGTCAGCTTTTTGAATGAGAGAAAACACGCAGAATTCTGGAAACCACCGTACCTCGGCCGGTACCTGACAAACCCACTGAAGTAAGCCACAGCCGAGACAGCGGGAGCTGGATTCGAACACACGACCTCATCGGAGTTAGGCTCGTGAATGGTCTTCAGGGATACAGACGAACCATCGAGAGTATAATTTATGACGGTAATCTATATATTACCCTCCTGCATCTCCCTCCAAAACCACAAAAATGTTTGCACTTTGGGGTCACATGTAACGGCAAGCACGTGTCTTATTTCAGGAAGTTTCGTCAGTTCCTCCCAGTCTGTACATTTGGAGGGCCATCAGCGCAACTTCCGGTCTGTGGCAATTTACGAAGACAAACATAAGTTTGTTGTCACGCAGTAATGATGTCTGGCCTTATTGTCAGCGATATTCTCTATAGTAAATCCCTCTATTAAGCGTTCTGTCAGAAAGCAGCTGCGTTCATCGAAAAGAAAAAAAAAATAGGAGAGCCAATTAGGTAAACAATTACAGTCGATGTAACAAGTGCAAGCCATTTAATATTACACAGATATACACAGATACATAAACCATTAAACGGCGACATAAGTTCATAGACTTCTGATGACGGCAATAGAACAAATCATATTGATATAGACGAACGAGTTCTGCCCATTCGGATTGCATCGTGATAATGATAAAAAAAATTTAGTCTATGGAGCAATATCATAGAACTTCTCTCCCCAATCATCGTTGTGTTAATTGCCATGAACGACTATAATAATATTTTTTGAACTTCCAACAAACGTATAAAATTGAACTACGTTCATAGACTCTATATTTGTATTCAAAATACGGGTATTAATTAAATCAAGAACCGCAGTTTCCATTTTGCTCCCCACTTTTAGGAGAAAAGCTGGGGGACAATTTTTAAAATGAAGAAACCTTTACCATTCCGATATTTTTGTCAGTCGACATTGTTTTGAGAGTTTTAATTTCTTTTTATTATCCGTGCAGAGTAAATTATGCCGGAGTTTACGATATTATTTAATGTACAGTATACATATACGCATGTTTTTTTTTTTCTTGATCGCAACACATTAGGCAAAGAACACCTCTTCAAGGACGGTGTTCATTGTTACGGGGAAGTGTGCCCTTACGACTGCTGAACTTAGACGCGTGTTTACGCGGCTTAGAACATTGTTGTAGAAACTGTTTTCTTTTTAACAGAGGCCCTTGAGTAAAGCCAAGATCTCCATTTTTTTTTTTTTTTTTTTTTTTTTTTTTGCCGAAAAGGTTACTTTTGCTCTAATCAAACACCCCGAGCATGTCTGCGATCGGTACAAGTCCACACAAAACATCACGTTTTCCTGTTGACCGCTGACCGAATTTGTCTGCTGGGGTCAAGCTTCTGTCCCAAACCGTCCATCTCTGCGCGTCCAAGAGCCCCAAGGAGATTCGGGTGGAAGAGCCAGCGAAGCACGATCCCACATTTTCTGTCATAGCCCCCCGGGAGATCTCTCAACACCAAAACAACCAGATTATATACATATATTGTACAGTGCTCCCACCATAATACTGGCCGCCGTCGCATGAGAGAAATGTTCTTGAGTCAAATAAATAAATACCGCTTGTTGCAAAAAAACACAAGTCAACGTTAAAGTGAAAGACAGCAGCTGAGTAATGTTTATGTCCACTGAAAGACTACCATTCAAAGTATCATAAACCGGCATTAAATACTTTTTTAAAGATTTTTTTCAACCCAGTAAAAGTTAAGCGAAACTTCGTCTTGACATAGCTTCAGTGCGTTTCCATTATCGACAGCAAGGTGACGTCACGTTTACTTTAGCTCTCTAATGTCGAAGTTATTTTTCGTATTATAGCCAAAGCAGATAAAAGTTGTAAGCTTCGCCAATAAAGGTCCAAGTGATAAATACCTTTCTCAGGATTTTCACATACCGGATGGTTATTTCTTCCACTGCTTGAACTATTTACACAGTAAGCCTGCTACATGTCATTTACAGTTTAAGTAGCCTGCAGATGCATGGCCGGGGAATTGTTGGTCCAGGTCGTAGTCCCCGGAGGGGCTGTGCTGGTGATTTTGACCCCCTGTTAAATATTTACATAATGACAATAGAATTGTTGTACAACTAGATTCATGCTCAACTCTGAAACAAATGGAAATAAATCTAGACACGCCCGAGGCTGATCTAGACATTCGACTGTCGCTGAATTATATGCTGACCTAGTTATTGCGGACGTCAGAGAAAGCACCTCGACTTGAACATGGCGTTTCAATAATTTTACTGTATTTTATAAAAGAAAACAGAAAAAAAACATCACTTGTATGCAAGAAAGACAAAGGAACAAATTTAAATTCTTCAATTCTCATAAACTTAGAGAAAAAAATTCTATCATAAGATTTTATTAATTTTAAGCATTTTCCGGTGAGATGCCGTCTTCTCATTCCCATAAGCCTTCGATATCCCTAATGAATTTTTCACTGACTGATATTTGTTATAAAGCGGTAAAATGAACGATAAACGCTTGGCGTTCAGCATTAAGGGGATAGTGCAAAGACCGGTTCACCCGTATCAGTGTAATGGCTCGCGCAGGGCAACTTACTTGCCTTCGGTAAGTCGTCTCAGTGAAGCAGCACTAGATAAAAGATCGGTGGAAATCCGTCCTCCAACAAAGAGGCACATAAGTCGTACGTGTACTATAAGGACTCCTTCGTCGTCATATGACTGAAAGATTGTTAAGTACGATGTTAAACCCCAAGCCCTCACTCACTCACTCTACTGGGGAGATGAGTGGGGTTTGGGCTGAGACGGTATGCTACTGTCTGACATAATTTGTGAAACCGTTGTTGAATATTACACGACTTGTAAATCAACTAATTTTACATCTGTGGTGGTCCGTAAATGACACAGACCTGACCCACAACAGTGTGTGAAATGGCCCCTCGGCTATGTGTAACTAAATCGTTGTAAACGGTCTCAAAATAATGTCTTATGCAGTAGTTCTGTATTATCATATGTCACTTCATGGAGTGAATGGGTAAAGGCTATGTCACAGCTTAGGCCGCGCGATCTGATAGCATATCTGTTATTCAGTGAAATCTCAATAAATAAAAAAATCTCATACTTTTTAGAAAGCTTGAGAATCCTACTTTCGATTGAAATATGTTTTAGCCAGGCGCTGTCTTGTCCATTAACTGGCTAAGTAAGTACAATAACCGATATACGCATTCGTGTGTACGTGCCTGTGTCTGGGTCCTCTGCATGGGGGGATCGAATCCCCCCGCCCACCCAACAACCACGGGGCCATAATATCTTACTTGTCGTGTGTGTGTGTGACATTATATATACATAGGGTTTGCGTTTTTATGCCCCATGGAAAATTAATCGACGGACATACACTGTGGCAATGATATACTTTCAGATTACACAAATGACATTTAGCGATCGAACAGCAGTCTATAAAAAGATCCTGATTTGCGCAATAAACATTTGTATTGGAAGTTTTCTGGGTCTGACTACGTGACGGCTTCACAAGTACATGTGTACTGTTTGCCATGGGTTCGTCAAAGAGGAGCAGGTAAATATTACACAAGGCTGAATACGTGGCTATATCCCGCTTCCACTGTAAAAAAAACCCACAGTATATAAACAGTAACCGTATTCACTTGGAGTTCAATTTACGCTCTAAAAGATAATTAGATACTTCCCGTTAAAGCAGGACAAGACGATTGCATGCGTGTCTATAGCACATGGCACAGAAAATTATCTGCGTGTATATCGCTCAAGACAAGACGATTGCATGCGTGTCCGTAACACAAGACAAGACGATTGCGTGTGTGCCCTTAACACACGGCAAAGATAATTACATGAGTGTATATAACTCAAGACAAGACGATTGCATGCGTGTTCATAACACAAGGCAAAGGCGAATGCATGCGTGTCCATAACCCAAGACAAGATGATTGCATGCGTGTATATATGCCACAAGACAAAGACGATTGCATGCGTTTTCATAACCTAAGACAAGACGGTTGCGTGCGTGTCCATAACTCAAGGCAAAGACGATTGTATGCGTGTATATATATCACAAGACAAAGACTATTGCATGCGTGTCCATAGTAGGATAAAGACGATTGCATAGGTGTATACAGCACACAGCAAATACGATCGCACGCTTTAATTTCGATAACACAGGGCAAGGCTGTTGTCAACGTTTCATCATATTTGAAGACTGACAGCGTAACACAGGGCAAAATTAAAGCAGGGTCCCCATAAAGAAATGAAAGGAAAAATGAGGTACATACATGTCAGATGAAAGAGTATACTTTGCTTGAAATAACTCGTTTCAAGGTCCATTTGGCGACTGCATTTATAAACATGCATTCTGAATAATGAAATGTGGCAGTTTATGCGTGCTAAATGGCAAACACCTGATGGGACGTCACTGGCCCAAAATTGTCAGAAAAGGCCACCATAGATTCCAAACTTTCAAATGCATTTTACTAGGTTGAAAATATTCTAAAAAAAAAATAATAATAAAAAGTCAAACTAGTTTTATGGATAGCGTTTAATGGTCTTTCGTCATGTGACATATACTTTGTGACATATATATATACACATTATAAAGTGTTTTCTGTGCCTTGAAGAACACAGGGCAAGGCGACCGCGTATTCAAAAGGAGTCATAATGAAAGCGTAAAAGAACATTCTGCAGAGCGATTCTAAAAATATGTAATAAAGATCTTAGCACCACATTACATTTGGGTCGATATTTCTGCTCATTGGACTATAGCAGATGACTGATCGATAAACTCATTCCAGTTGATAACTTGAAGAAATCAATTTCGTCTGAATCGCTTTGAAATTTAATCAAAACTGCAATGATGAATTGATTTCCCGAGCAATGGGATGTGAAAATTTGGACCGGTGATTGATCGATGGTTTTACCTATTTAATTAACTAAGTCTTATTCTTTTTTCGAAAGTTTTTTCACCTGTTTAGGCAGTTATTTGTTCGTTGGTGCATGAACGACTTTTGAGCACTCCATCCATAGGGCAAAGGAAACTTTCTGTGGGAAAGTTTGTGAACCTTATAAATCGAGACATTATAATACAAAAGAATGGACTGGAAATGCATACAATCTTGAACATGTTCGTATTTTGAATTTCTAAATGTTTCAAATGCATGTTTCAGGTTAATAGAGTTTTGCAACAGAATAGAAACGGATGCAAGAATTAATCGGAAATTATAAGAAAAAAATGAGGTAAAGAATGCATGGTCTTGAACTACATAACACAACATACTTGTATAATCTGAAGTCCAGCCGCCTGATTAATGTTGCTTTTTTGCATGTGCATTGCACGCTTCTAGCTAGTGAACAGCAGTATATCATCAGGACATATTTGCAGACATGCATATACAGAGTTACATAGACCACAATATAGATCACACTCGCTTGAATGTATAGTCGTCTTATAAAAGCTCTGAATCTAAAATGCCTGCATGTATCGTGACAGAAAATATAAAACTGCAACTGATGTTTATTTTGAAATTCTTAAAAGAACATTTTTTGTGCATGAAATGCTACAATTTCTTATATGTATGTATTGCCTAAGTAAAGCGAAATTTATTTGATGGCTGCAAGGTTTATACAGTCGAATCTAACCAAGCAAAATAAACGTGTATATGGCACTAATGATTTTAGCTTATTTACAGAGGCCTAGTGGAAGGATCGTCAAGATGCAAGCCCTTTGAACCTTCTGTCCATTCTGGGATCCTGCTAATGGCCACGTCGTTTGAAGAATATACTTGTGAGTGTTAGGGAACTGTGCACTGAAAGACGTCATTAAACACAAAGGCTTTAAATAACCTTGATGATCAACACCTCTTGCAATCTTTCGGCTGACATCAAGGCATGAATAGAGCTATAGAGTAAAGGACTGGGCGTATTACTTATCTTTTGTGAATATCACTTGTATCGTTTGTACATGTTTAACCGAAAACGGTGTTTCACTTTATTTTTCATATAAACGTATATGGGCTTAAAATCTCTTCAAGTCATCATTCTTTTGCCTTTATACATACAAGTAGGGCGTGCTCTCAGTACACCTTATATCATGATAAGTCAGATTATCAAAACATGTTAGAGATTTTAACCTTTACATTTCACATCCATTTGAGCATTTAAGAACGTTTCGATTAAACTGTATTTTAAACACGTTTAAGTGCTACTGCACTGGAGCAACGCGGAAATCTGTATCATGCACATTTCCCCGCAAGGCACGTTTTGCAGATTATGCGAAACGAGGAGCAGACATAACTAAATGTTCAACAAAGTTTTTTCTTTCTTATAATTAAACACTACGGTTAAAGTAGACATGTAATCTCCAGAAGTGTGCAGGCTTACATCGAAGTGCATCATCAAAGTTGATTTGCTAAACTACGCAGGTTATAGTCTGAAAAAAGTGCGTGATTATAAAACGAGATTGTAGTTTTTAAAAAATTCACATGTTTTTGACAATCTTATATAACGGTTAAGCCTTAGTTATCAATTTCCAATTATTATTTTTTCCCAGTTAATATTTCCAATTAATTTGAACATGTTGATTTCTGAAAAAATATGCTGCAGAACGTTAGACCGCCTTTTGAGATGAGTATCAATATGATCATGTACAAAAATGTGAAAAGCATATCTAGACAATACGCCGCCTGTACGATCATCTTCCTTCGTATTTGCAAAATGGCAAAACTGAAATTTTCAGTCTGGTGCCCACATGGTCGAGGTTAAGAGTTAGCAGATGAAGATATTTCACGAAAACCAAAGTTTCTGGGTGAGGGAGCTAGGTGGGGGACAGCTCCGAGCTCTCAGTTCATCTTCAAGTAAAGTTTTTCCTTTGCGGTAGTATTTATCGCCCATCTCCACGTTGAGGTCCAACTACCCATAGCCAAAGATGCATCATGCTGGCAGATCTGTAAATACCCGGTTAAAGTGGTGTATCCCCCTCCCTCACCCAACCGTCTACCTCTCCCTTCTCAACATTGCAAGCTTGATGATGGGGCTACCTATATCTCTCGGCTACACATGTTAAACACATCCATTGAATGAACGACCTGGTAGTTTATTCCGGCTCACCTTCGCTACCGTGGGAAAATTCCTCCAGAGAAGATTGTGCAGGCTTGATGGGCCCTGCCGATGAGCAGGGTATAAAAACGGACGGGTATATTGTATATAGCCTGTCGGTTTTCATCATAGCTCTTATAATGCGTCTTGATGGCTTCTTATGCGAAGAGGCGCTCGCCCAGGGCCCCGCTGAGGCAGATGGAGACATGGATAACTCTGGCTTTAGCGAGATTGCCAAACGTCAGCTGGTTTATTCGGATTCTCAGCCATATTTTAGAGATAATGCTCTCCAGAATGTTAATTAGTTTAAACGTCCTATCAAGATTGTCATGTCTTGTAAGTCAGGTTTATTAAGCACAAAGCTCTGCCAACTTTGAAATGCAAAGCTGCCGTACAAGGAGACAATGTAAACAAGGACAGAAGCAATAAAAGCAATGTTGCCAATAAACAGATGGGTAAACCTCGCTTTTTTATTGTTAAGAAAAAGTTATTTGGTATAGACGTCGTTTTTCGGCCTCTTTTTTATAATCGTAAAAGCAGGCACAGATGTTTTATGTTGATGACCACTTCAAGAAAATTCTTCAGTATATTACATTGCCAGAATAAATCAGAACATTTTACGATGTACACAAGCTTACATAAACTTCTCCACCCACACACATCTGCCCGACCCACACCACCATGTTTATTGCATATTAAAACCTCAGTGTTTGGCAATTTTGTTGTTGTCAGATGAGATCTGTTGTCGGAGCCTTGGCCAATGGTCAGGCCACATATAAACACACGGTCGATCGATATACAGCCAAGTCTCCATGTCCTCTTCTAGCACGATGCATATACGTCGCTGTATGTTGTATGTACGCGGTACCGATAAACATGGCTGTAACTGGACGGAGTAACCTTCGTCACGATAAACAAGGACCAACTGGTATATATCCTGAAATTTAATAAATGTACCTGCCCAGTATGAATAATGAAGGCACGCCGTTCATTAGTGCTTATCAAAGCATAGAGCAAGGGACATTTCGAACACTCGAGTTAAACAGGACTTGCGTTTGGCTTATTTCTGGTCGTCGCAATCCTCCCCCAGTTTCGCCTAATCGGGTCATTGATCTAAGCGATCTACTCCTGAAATCGGGTCAGTATATGCAAGGCTGACATTAGAGGGAATCAGTATACATACTATACGCACTGGTACATGTACTCTGAACAGTAACAACCGTGAGCAACACATCAGCCTTTGGTTAAAACGAACTGACGAGTTGTCTTTCCTTCGGTCAGTGTAAAGAGCTCGTTTTGTTCTTTTTCTTTATAGTTTTCGATTTGGCTTCAAACCAAGAATATATAGTTTCCTATCAGCAGACTATATTGCACATGCGTCTTGAAAGCCGACTGTCGATAAGTAGACAATCCTCCACACAGAAGTCATACATAGATCGACACCCATCGAAGGTGCCTTTTTGATTTCTTCGCAGATGGAATTTCTTCATGTCATTACATCATTTAGATAGCCGGTTAATTTTGTAAACCGACGCAAATGGGATGTTCGGATGGCAAATCAAGTTTATCTTTAAATTCGGTATAATCACCAGCTGACTTTAATTCCTAATGATGCGCCGAAATGACCGAAGTTTCACCAATCATTTGCCAGCTTGTCAAATGACAGATAAAATACGCCAATCGGTGACTGTTACTCGTTTCCGAGAGAACGCCCAGCTATCTCCTGTATACGAGTTCACGTGCAAGGTACAATCACACCTGATACACCTGGTCAGATACCATCAGAAATCGCACACACACCTTCTCTAATTAGTTCTACAGATTTATCCTCAACCCCCTAGCCCCCTCATCAGAAACCTGATACCGGGAGCGTGCATGTAAGGAGCTTGGCGAAATCCCGATGTACAGGTAACAGTTCGTTCATCTCTTATTTGGCTGTTCATTCTTTATGACATCTGCAAAGCCACGTCATCTCCCATTTACTTCTCACGTCGTAACGATTCCTGTACCCTTATGTATACATTCATTTCAGCTGCTCGTTTCAATAATCGTACTCAACATTGTGCACACGCAACCATAAGGTGGTAATGGGCACTATATAATTAGCGTACACAATCTAAGCACCATATCAGACATTGGTTTGCCAACACATAGTCAGCCATGCAATGGACCTTCTGGGCAAGTTATACAAGTATGTGCCAAGTCGGCGGTGCGACTCTTCTGTGCAAATAGAAACAGTCAACAGTTTTCATCGAAGTCGGAAAGAGTAACCAGTATCCAGATCGTATAACGTGCTATATAATAGTAATAAGTTGTCGTTAGTCATACAAAATGTATATGTGTCTTAGTTTTGCTTTGACTGCAACTATTTCAATATCCACCGCGGCGATTTTATTCAACACGATGCATATACCACCCAAGCCCTCAATTAGGTGGAATTACAAAAAAATGTAAACTTCGAATACCATACGCCCAAACTTTCACCTGAATTTGTGCCAGTCCATCACTTATGGCTGGGATACTTTCCTCAACAATATAAACATTCAGCATATAACATGACCATCTTATTTTCTTAAACCATACACGCACATATAGCTCCTAGAAAACCAGATCATGCCTTCTTGTCAGGCTTGTACATCATAACTGTCAGAGGTGGAGTAGAAAACCTGAGACAAAAGCTTCTAGTTATTTTTAAGATTATTAAAATCACGAGATATTTTGACTTCTTACCTAAGAACAGTATAAAATATGTACAGTCTGTGACCAGCCATTAAGCAATGCATGCCTATAGATATCAATTTTGACACATCCAGTTGCATACATCGTTTTAAATTTCTGGCATATGAACAGTTGGAATAAAACCCGTAGTACGGTAAATTGACAAGAGGTTGTATTTAACCTGTAATACCCGTGATCATTTGGCAACTATCATACAGTCGTCACTGCTCTGGTTTCACTCTCTATGCTGTAGCCGTTTATCATCTATTTGACAACCATATCTGAAATTCTTTCTACATTTACATCAGGTTCTAATGTTTTTGTTTCTTTTCAATAAACCTAGAAGTCAAAAGTTTGACCGAATGTGGTGGTCAGGGTTATGTTATATGACGTCACGTGGATTTTTTTTATATTCACCTATAAATAGACTCTACTGCAAAAGACAACACTGGATCAAATGTATACGGGCATCGATCATTTGTCTCGCATATGGTATAAAAGGCAAGCCTTTTCCTGTCAGTGGCGTTGCACAATCGAGATATTGCTGTTCAAAGAGAGCAAAATCGCGCACACTGACAAAATTGAAAGCTCCGCCACGTAATCAATTTGCACCAGTCAGGTGCGAGTTATTTCTATGTCTCAAAAATGCACCGGTTTCCACTGACGTACGAGTGTGGTACGAGTGAGGCGACACCGTGTTTCTGGTTTCTCTAACATGGCGTATGCCATGGTCTAGTAAGAAGTCCAGGTTAAAGGATGTGTTACCAAACACGTCAAACATGCGTTGTCTGTTGTTCTAGGCCTTGATTTGTGGTGATTTTCTAGGCCCAGTTTATGGTGAGATGTACATTTCTGGCTCGTTAGATTGAGCTGTAGTTTATCAAGCCTCAGTACGTGTGTCGGCTAGGGTAGGATTTGTTTGCCGCACACGCGCCAGCAATTGGCAAGACGGGATTACCGAACATGCAGGGCCGTGGAATGAGGGGGAGGAGGTACGTGTGTGACATAATAGGTCTGGGCAATTCTCATCGAGCGCGGCATGCGGTCACTGAGGTCATAACCCTTTCAAGGAGACTTAACGCTCTCTCCAGCCATGTCTACATTATTCCATTGACCGCTGACCACGGTTAGAGGTCGATCGCGGGTCAGTGTTATGTCATCGTGTAAGTGGTATGACGAGCATCTGGTTAGCATGGGCCATTAGTCGGCTCCGGCTACGTCATTAGCTAATGAGTTTGAGGATGACAAGGGAGATAACAAGCCGCAGTCGGTGATTAATCTCGTGCAGTACGTGATATAAACGTCTACAATTCTTATCCGCAGAAAAATTAAAGCTTTGATCTCTCTATTTTATGACACACGGTCACGTGTTACGGCACACGTCAGTGATATAACACGTGGGGAGAGAATATTTACTCAGCGGCAAGAAATACAAAACCTGACATGGATCATGTCTTAGACAAAATAGCGCCCGAGAATATGAAGCGATATACGCGCTGCCTCGAGGTGCGCTTACCTTTTTGTACAAAGATGGTGACAACTATACCATGCACGCTCAAACCGTGTAGCAGCACTCGGATACCAACAAATGTAACAATCTCCAGGATTTTTTAAGCTATAGATGGTGTTCATTATATACAGTTTACTACTGCTGGTACAGTACTACAGCATCAAGTTTTTCTTGCTACAGACAGAAGTGTTTCTTCAAGATATTGTTTTCAAGAAATTCATGTGAAAGTGAAATTCACGTAACTATAATGGTGAAATCACGCTTTAGCGCGAGATTTACATGTCATCAGATTGACTCATGAGTCACGTGTTAGTCCCTATATCATTTTGAATACTATACTCACGTTCGGAATCGAGATTTCACATTACATCTTGAAATGTACCCATTTTCTTTTTAAAATTTTATTGTATCACGTACATTTATTCGATTTAGTCTCGGCTGTCGACAGCGAATCTCGTATATTCCCTAAGCGTCTCTGTCTGTCTGCAATATGTCAACAGCGAATCTCGTATATTCACGAAGCGTCTGTCTGTCCTCCACATAACAGGTCATACATCTGCCGACCATAATTTATAATGTGACAGCAGGGGTTTTCATTCTAAGATAACATGCTCACTGACACAAGGTGTATTCAGATAATATCACCAAACGTCTTTTTATGACGTATACGAAAACATCTCCGGAGCAAAGAATTGTTTCAATGTCAGGAATTTCATTATCTATATTTTTTCTGATCTAAACGAACATCCTGTGTTACGTTACCGCTCTATTCCGCCATTTTGCAGAATGATCTCGTGTTGTATAACTGCTGGTAATCCTCTCCGGTCATACGTAGGAAGGTCTACCAGCAACCCAGATCGTGGGTTTCCTCCGGGATTAGCTCAGTTTCCTATACCACCATAACGCTGGCCGTCGTCGTGTATAAACAAAATATTCTTCCACACGGCGTAAAACATAAATCAAATATAATTAAATAAAAATATTATATTTAACTTACCCACCGTCAAGAAAGAATATATTCCGTTGATGGAAAGATAATATGCCGACTTTTCTTTTTTGTGACAAGTATTTGCTTAACTTCAGTATTAATTTTCTCCTTTTCATTGTTTCTCTTTTTAAACATTTCACAGTTAGTTAAATTAATGCAACCTCCAAATATACTTGATCACTGTACGTAATGCCGTGACGGTAACCCATCGATTATGCATGGGAGCCATGTATAGCTTCTACGAAGATTATAAAACGGTGGTCTGTGGTCCAAAGATATTGATATATATTGATCATGTGACATGCAATAACTATTACATATTGTACTTGCTTGTTGTGTGATACGTATACATATAGAAGCCCCAGTCTACATTTCCAGCATGTGTATTATGTAATATGCGCGCCATGTGTGCCTCATTTATTGCCCCTCGTCTGATATAGCTGATCAGCTGCGCTGTGGTACAAGCTGATCAACCACACAACATATTGACTCGTCCACCCTGCTGTTTTGATCTACTTCTCACTTTTCCAACGCTTCACAAATCTGGGTTACCGACTGGCTGGATGACCTGCCATACACCATCGTCTTCGACCTTTTCTGAAGGCCATGACATATACAACCCAGATGGTTAAAGCGCTACAGCTCCTTGCGACTATACATATCAGGCCATAGGCCACTGAGGTCGCGTGTTCGAATTTAGCCCAAGCTGGTTTGGCTGGGGCTTTAAGTCAGGAGGTTTGTCAGGTAACTGAGAGAGGCTCGTGGTTTATTCCACCCATAAACCTGTCCAAGGTTAAGGAGCACCGGGATAAATACCGAATAAATTTATAAAGTGAGGAGTGTCAAATCACTGTATTCTATACTAAACAGTTTTTACACTAGTTTTACCCTCGTCGCTTCCAAGTATATTTATTTATTTGATTGGTGTTTTACGCCGTACTCAAGAATATTTCACTTACACGACGGCAGCCAGCATTATGACGACGGCGACACAGCCCGGTGGAATCCCACGACCATCCGAGCTCGACTTGAACTCACAGCGACCGCATTGGTGAGAGGCTGCTGGGTCATTACGCTGTGCTAGCGCGCCAACAACTCAGAACAATCAACAGGTCCATGTTGGTACATGTGAACGGTGTATATACACATGTATCATTGTAATGTTACTTTGCACATTGTTATGTATACACAATATTTCATGCGATGTGTCACATTGTATGATTATGGCTAAACTCGTGCGAAAAAGCCATACACCTTAATAGCCCATGTTCCGCTCTCTGCGTTCGCTTTACAACAGTGCCACCACTATTAAATTTTGTACAGAAATCTTGAAGTCACTGGTGCCCCCGTGATGGGGCAGGAAGTGATGTCAGAAAGCACAAAAGTTCCTTCTCAACCATTGTTTCTGTTAATAATTGCTACACATACATTCTTATTAAATGAAGTATAGGCCTAAGCAGAACATGATTCTAATCAACAAGTGAAACAATTTTATTGATGACTGCCGGTTAAATAGTTCCGCGTGAGGACACCAGTCGTGAGGCTATAAGTCTGCGTGCGTCGCACAGCCTCAAAAGGTCAAGCTTGTCTAGTGGTGGCAGTGATTTAAAGTGAGTAAAGAGCCGCACATGCACTCTAAGGAGTATGGCGAAAAACACGTTATATAGATGTGTTTCAAGCTTTTCAGACGTCAGCCGCTCGAGTGATCCGAATCTCCTATATAATTGTCGTGACCATGTTGATGGAGCCTTCGTGGCCCGAGACCACACTGTATATCATCTGCTAATATTATCATACCACTTTATTTTTTATCTCCTTTCATGCTAGTTTTTTTTTTTTTTCATCTTGAAAGACACATCCTGAGACAATGCGCTGATTGTGTGACAGGATGACGTGTCGTCTCATTCACAGTTTACATCTGGCGTGGTTTGGTGGCGGAAGTGGCAGATACGCACCGTTATGCTGACGCACCTCAGGGACGTTCACAGACGTCAGGTTATGGTCAGGTCTGTCCGTAAACGTGCACATGTACAGTCAGGCTCGGATTATAACGTCAATTAGAGCCCAGGTGTGGGAACCCCCGGGGTGGCCGTCCTTGGACAGATATCCAGAGCAGTCTGACCTAGTTCTATGGAGTCAGGGTGACGTGAACGTATACGTATAAGTAGAGACATTAGCTGATATATATGGAGATTATCACGTAGTCCGTCTTGGTTTTTTTCCCCTGTTGTACGGCGCACACTCCGATAAGAGGTCATTTTCAGATGTTCCACTTGGCAACCTTTCCGCCATAAACAGCTTGTGTAGTCACGTAGTACATAGCAATATGATCTCGATGTAACTTTATGGCACTCCAAGAAAGGAAACGCAAAAAGAAAAAAAGAACGAAAAGAAATCTGTTTGACCCAGATACCCCCTATACGCGGCATTTCTGATAACGACATTTCAACTCAAACTGCACACGCGACATTTCGGCAGACGACATTGTAGCACATGATGATTTGGTAATTGTCTCTTACCTGTATTTATATAGGGTGAATGTTGAATGCAAGACATAATCACTATATTTGGGGTATCAAGTCCACGAAATGTCGAGTGCCGAAAAGTGCTGACAACTCTCCCACCACCCCACACACCACCTTGCATATGCAGGTATTTCAGTATTATAGTGCGTCATACATTTGTCATTAAAGTCAGCATTACCAGTCTTCCCCGCCCCCATGCAATCTATAGGTGGAAAGTGACTAACACAGTGATGACCTTAATCCTATTTGTACATGCAGTAACCTGGATTAACTCTGACGTGCAGACATGAGAAGTAGACATCACGTATCACGTGTACCTTATGCCCAGGTCTTCAGAGTTATAAGTATATATGTATGGGTGATTGAGGTAATATATGGATTTATTTGGTGAATATATTCATAAATATTTAATATCCACACGAAAACAGACATACATCTGTATGAGTGTATTGTAGCGAATTGTCCAAGCGAATTGTAGCGAATTGATGTATGGAAGACAAATTGGTCGAACCGATCGTTCGTTATAATTCAAGACAAAGCGAACAAATGTCAAAATGTTAAAAGGGTTCGAGAAAAACTGTAGTATGTTCTTACGCTTCGTTAACAAACCTGAGGTATGTACATAGTTAGAAATTGAGATGGACAAAGGTGAAATGTCTACGTTGAAATATTGTATGCCTGTCACTCGGGGCCACCTTACTCCCCCTCCCCTGGGTATTTTGGTTGTGTGGGCGTTGAAAAACTCCAATTAATTATAGCCACTAAAGACCCCTTTTAAATGCTTCTCTCATACTAACATATGCGTGCATGCAGGAATGTAAGTGGTATGAGTGTATTTGTGGGTACAAGCTACCTAGTATATACAACACTACATGTTTATGGAAATATAATTGCTTGCACATTTCTTCTCTGAATAATAATTTATGAACTCTGTATCACGTTATTTAAATTTTAAATACCTACATTACCCACTTACACAGACCTATAGCAATATGGTGGGTTTTGTGTGTGGGCTGTGTTAGGTGGCACTGTATATGTTCACTGAGGTTCCCGTTTAACAGGAAATGCCGTAGCTACCTTCGGTCTCCGCTACACGTGCACGTTACAGGACATGTGCTCATTGCTGATTTCATCATAGAATAATATAGTTATACGCTGACGTGCACTTCCCTGTGGGTGTGCACTTTTGAAATAGATTATCATAGGAGTGTTATAGGCGTGCCTGTTTTCAGAAAATTTTTGTCTTGAGTTGATATAGTTTGAACTTTCTAATGATCCGTTATGTACGTCATTTCACAGTACTATAGTTTATCGCGTGTATATACGTGTATATATACTACACTGAGTTAAAGTTTGTTTTGTAACTTAAACACTTACCACGTGATTTTAATGAATTGAAAATGGATTCTATCGACGTTTAAGTACATACGGAAACACATCAGAAATTGAAGAGGTACAGCGTTACACGAGGAAATAGTACAGTATTTCCGTGAACTCTACTATATACATATGTGTGTATCCATATGTAAGTCTTTAATGATATCCCTAATGTTTGGGTATAATATACACTAATTAATATGTACTAAAATGTGATTTACACCCCCACCTTCGTTCAGACAGCTACTCTAACGTTTTTTGTTTGCATGGTCATTTATTTCGCTACATATCTCCATAACTTTTACGTTGTTCAAGAATTTCTCACTTTTTCTGTCCAGTCAAAGAAAGGAATTAAGCTTTTGACGCCTTTTGACTTTCCGTTTCTCTGATTAGGCCAGGTCTTTCGCTAGACACTTGTCCAGTCCGATTGCCTAGAGTAGGAGCCACACCAGCGAGAATTGGATTCGAGTGTACGACCTCACTGACATGGGACTGCGTTGAGAACAACGTTCTTCTTCCCCTAGCCAGCAATGGACCAAAATCTTATGAAAAATGACGGTTGTGGCTGCCTATAAGGACTGTGTATATACATGGATGGGACACATGCTATGTGTATATACATCAGCCATTTATCACTGTGATCAATGCAATCGCACAATGATAAGACTTTTATACTGCTGGTTGTCATGCCATGTGACGCTTGTTTCAAGTGCTGACAGCATTCGCTATTATGTGGGTCAGGTGAGGTCTCAGCACGACCCAGTTGGAAACAGGCTTGCCGCTGCTATTTGTATTCCGCTATTTTCAGACACACCTAAGCCCTGTACAAATCAGGAAGTGTTTAATGTTCAAATGCCAGGTTTCTAATTTCAGAGCCTGACGTCACTTCGACACACAATTATGGCACCCCCTTAATTAACGTCAGTGGCCTACAGTAGCAACCCTTTTTTTAAAACTTTGACGACAAATATTAACGCTTTGATACTATAATTATAATACATACAGTAACATGCAGTTTAGCCAACTTGCCACGGGAAGTGTGAAATTTGGCCAGATTGTGGTGTAGATTTTTTCCAGACGTTTCTCTCATCGATTCGCGGTCTGATATCAAAGGTTAATGGAAGAGTGCTGCGATAATCCGTCACTGACTCCCACATTAGGAATATGTAATATTTATCACAGAGGAGAAAAAAGTCTCTCCAGGACTGGAACTCTTCAAATATCCAACGGGACAGTGACGCATATACCGCCCCTATAGCCCTGGGACAGTGATGCATATGGAGGCCCTACAGGCCTTGGACAATGACGCATACACTCTCCTATAACCCTGGGACAGGGATGCATATACATGCTCTACAGGCCTGGGACAATGATGCATACAATTTCCTATAGCCCTGGGACAGTGACGCATATACAGGCCCTACAGGCCTGGAACAAGGATGTATACACTCGCCTATAGCCCTGGGACAGTGATGCATATACAGGCCCTACAAACCTGGGACATTAATGCATACACTCTCCTATAACCCTGGGACAGTGATGCATATACATGCTCTACAGGCCTGGGACAATGATGCATACAATTTCCTATAGCCCTGCGACAGTGATGCACATACATCCTCGACAGGCCTGGAACAAGGATGTATACACTCTCCTATAACCCTGGGACAGTGACGCATATACAGGCCCTACAGGCCTTGGACAATGACGCATACACTCTCCTATAACCCTGGGACAGTGATGCATATACAGGCCCTACAAACCTGGGACATTAATGCATACACTTTCCTATAGCCCTGCGACATTGATGCATATACAGGCCCTACAAACCTGGGACATTAATGCATACACTTTCCTATAGCCCTGCGACATTGATGTATATACAGGCCCTACAAACCTGGGACATTAATGCATACACTTTCCTATAGCCCTGCGACATTGATGCATATACAGGCCCTACAAACCTGGGACATTAATGCATACACTTTCCTATAGCCCTGCGACATTGATGCACATACATCCTCTACAGGCCTGGGACAATGATGCATACTCCTCACTATAACCCTACCATTTACACCATGCACCTTACAGCGCTGAGTATGCTGTATTCTTTCACATGTATGTGTGAACTGCTGTAAACATAATCTGAGCCCGACAGCCCGGCATTCGTACACCAGCCGTAAACCATGGAGGGACGCCCAAATCGATAATCGCAAGAACCCATTTCCAGAACAACTTAAAACACCAGTTCTCAAGAATATGTAAGAAATAATATAATAAGGAATAATATAGTAATAAATTAGTGGGAGAGAAGCTGTCATCAGCTTTAAATGATGCAGCTAGTGAAGACAGTCAATTATGTAAGCATGGAATCAAATTCAAAATCCAAATTCATAGTCCGGGAATATTTTTCAAGTCATCTATAAACACCTGTAATCTGTTGCGCTTTGATTCCAACTTTTGATGAGCACCATGTTGATATAATAAACAAGTATACGTATATAAACCTATATACAGCCCCTAACTCAAGGTGACAGGCAATTACAGATATACAGCTATGATACAGATGGTCAGAGATCCAGAGCATTCTGTCCATATTTGTTCACATGAGTGCTATACACTCACTTATCAATAACTTGTAATTGAAAACATCACATTTTACACAAGATCTAACAAATGTTACAAGGCGAGAGATGCATGCGTCATATGAAGGACCCATTGGTATATCACTATCCAAGAACGGATAATCCATCCCTTTATTTGTCATATAGACGGCCCAAGAGGACACCTTTGTCATCCTTGTACTTAGATACTGTGATACAAATGCTGATGAAGTACATATTCGCGCTATGGGAGTGTGTAAAGTTTGTGTGTGGGGGTAGGGGGTTGGGGGGAGCTGTTAATCCTTACACTTACCTTGCGCATACATGACACACCTGTTCACCTTTACCAGTACTCATACACTTCTACGTCGGTGGGAAAAAGCTTATCTATATCTGTCTATCTATTTATCTATCTATCTATCTATTTATCTATCTATCAATAAATATATATATATATATATATATATATATATATATATATATATATATATATATATAATAGTAGTATGATAGTATATATATATAATGCCTAATAGTTTGACCGTATTTCAGTATTTACCTGTAACATCACCTTTAGACAAGCGACGTGAAAAGTATATTTGCAGGTGTGTCGAGAGACTAAAATGCGTGTATTGTATGTCGTAACACGCAGACGATTTAAGTGATTAATTGAGTGGCGGAAGAATGCCATTGTGCGGAGATGGAATCCCATCATGCCACGATCCGCGTGTGTATCTAGCAGCGAGATGGAAGTGTTGTGAGTTCGTTGTAACGGTTTTAACGCGAACCTCGTATTTGAGGAGCAATCAGACTTGATGAGACAGAGATGGACGTAGCACTGAGTTTAAGTGGGCAATATGGAGTCGCAAACAATAGCTGCACGGACACAGCACGCTGTGTATGATACATTTCCGATAGAGCTTGGTGACTCCGAGATGCCTGTTTGTCGGTGTTGCTCTTCCATTGGGGTCATCAAGTACAAAGACTATCCTCAATTCCGACGATCCAATCAAGCCTACAAATTGCTTGAACTGTGGGGTAATATCTGATGAAGTCGAATTCGTGGAATTGTCGTGTTTTTCCTTAGTGCTCCAATATTATTTGAGTAAATCGCGGTCACCCCGTTCTCGGCTATTTTTTTTATACTCCTACCCCTCAAGTAACCTATATATCCGGATTTCTAGCGTAAACAAGAGTATAGTGCATACGCAGCCGTGGTTTATGTATACGTACTGACACAGGAGTACTGAAAACATGAACAAAAGAAATGCGCGTAAAATCGCAAAACACATCAACAACATTGACGGAAATGCCATATAAACCCCACTACATTGCCCACAATTATCAAGTCCCTTTATACACGCACTGGTGTCGATTTTTTGAAGCCGAAAACAATAACATACAGTAACGACTGTTCTAGGACTATACCGGCCCATGTGTTTCCTTCATCTGTAAGCCTGCCTGACAGCCGTCATATATATAAACATATATAAATGAAAAATTCTTGAGTAGTCGGCGTTTTAGTCCAACATGTAAATAAATCTATTGGCCGAGCTTAAGACGGCATCAGTCAGGCTTGAGACTGTCAGAGTAAACATGTATATACAGCCTATATACCATCCCTCCATCGCTGTGTCTATCAGCTGTAATTATTATTCTTGTTTATTTAGTGATTATACATTTTGATTTGTGTGTTTAAGATATTGATTAAATTAACTGTTGTCGACCGTAATATTAGCATAACCTCTAGAGCATTTGCCTTTTCTTGCAGATGAATGAACTTTCAATAAAAGTTTTTTTAATGAAAATTTTAACTTTTTGCGGTTTCTTTTTCCTTCTGGAAAATTCCCTCCGGGAAATGGACCTCTTATTTTCCTGGAACCACTAATTGTCAGCACCTAGCACCAGCGGTGTTATGTTAGTTAAAACTAAGAATTTGTATCCCCATCAGATTTCTGAAGAAACGGAGTAAGGTATAGAACTACATGTAAATATGACTGGATATTTGTTTCACCTCCCACGAGAGTGGGTGAAGGCCGTGCAGGGTCTGTATTAAACATTGCAGTTTGACTTCCTTGCACAACCTGTAATTGAAAACTATGGAAGCTGGACGGCGCCATCTTGACAACATTGCCGCAACCTATTACCGATAACATCGGAGGGTGGGGCAAAGGGTTGAGGGCATGTTACATTCACATCAGTAGGGGAGGCGTCTGTCAGAGTGGCCATGTTACGAAGTGATGCTGTGTTGCTGCTTTGATGGGAAGCTATATGTAGAATGTTATTATCATCACAACAGGCATCTCCTCTCAATTTCGCTTCGTAGCATTGCAATATCGCTTCATAACTTGGTCTCTGCCTTTCCCTTCCATGTGATTGCATGGTTCAAGGAAGGCAAGTGGTTCATTTCCTAGAGGGAAAAGCACAGAGGAAAAGACCCCCTCCCGACTAAAAACAAAAAACAACAAAAAAAAAAACACAGAGCTTTCATTAAAGTATAAAAAAAAGTTCTCTTGAAAACTCATTCAGCTGCATTAAATTAGAACACAACGCTTCGAGGGAAAAGTCAAGTGAATCAGTATCAGGGAACTACACTGTGATGTTTCAATGATGGCCCTAACCGACTACCATAGACACCTCCTTTAAACAGCCCAGTACACATATTTACCGATATACCTGCTTAATGACCGGGGGCGATGGTGGCGTATGTAGCGTACGTCGTGGTCAAGAAACTCAGCGCGGCGAGCAGTGAAATTCCAATCAAACCTTACTCCCCTGCCGTGACTTGGAGAACAGCCATAAAGCTCGAGGGGTGAGGTCAATAAACTCTGATTTATCGTATGGTTATTGTCATTCTGCCCCAGTATATACTGGACTGTCTGTTCACTTTCTATGAAGGCAGACGGATCAATGGTACATGTTTTCATATACAGATGTCCTTCATTCTACGCAACATATATAGCGTCCAACATACTCTATATTATGTCTAGATTTTAGATGAACAGCTATGTTTGGGATGCTCCCAAGAGACAACAAGGAACCAGTTGATATTTAAGAATTGAGAACATTTCTTCAAAGAGGCTACAAGTTTATGTATTGATCTTATGTGTTGTACAACAAAGGATAAAACACAATATATCTGAGTTCTTTTATTGTGAATTGGTGGATAATAAAGACCAAGGGTCTTTCACTGGATGTTTAACATTATGATAGTTTGAAAGTCAAAAGCACCATTTGTGTATATGTACTCCAAACAAGTGTACAAGGTATTCAGGATTCTCCTTGTGCGAGTGCAATATCCTTTCCACTAAACAACTGTTCATGAATTTTACAACACTTGGTGTGTTATTTTTATTTATTTATTTATTTGATTTCTGTTCTACGTCGTACCAAAGAATATTTCACTTTCACTTCAATTAATCAAAACTACTGCAGTCATCATCATGTGTGTGTGTGTGTGTGTGTGTGTGTATGATGTTTTATTGATATGCACATATGTCAGATGTATAACAAGGCTCAAGGCTCAGACCTTTGTTTAACATGACATGTGTTACCAGTTGTCTCTCTGCATGTTTGATGAAGGTTAGGAGAGAAACAGTGAGAGGGTAAATAGCTTTGGCCAGCGTCATCTTTGTCAGGTACACGTCGACTGGCCATAGCGACGACCCGCCATGTTTGCTCATCGGGCAGGGCAGGATGATACCCGCTTTTGTTTTAGGTGACGGTCGCAAGCCGCTCTGTGGCTGCAAGCTCTCGTCCAGCTGTGTGTAGAAGAGCATGGGGGTCAAGGGGGAGGGAGAGAATACAGAATCCTAGTGCCTGTTCGACCGTCTCACAAACTTCTTATCGACCGGGCTAATACGTAAGATGTACAAAGACAACATTGGCATTTAGAATTATTAGCTTGCTGTTTATCTTACCGTTAGGGTCATTGGCTACATATGCCGTTAAGTCGACAACGCGAGTTGGATGGCTGAGGTCACATGTTCTATGCCTGCAGACAAACAAGCTTCCCAAACTAAAACCTCCCAATGTTTACCTTCATCCAAAAAAACATGCATATTGTTGCCCACACCTCAAAGTTATATTTATAAGTTAACGACATCAATACCGCATGTTATGACAAAAGATGGCATATCGTTCGATACTTTAACGTGCCGAATTTGTAAGCCATGGCCGTGACTGAGATCAAATATCAAACGTCCTCCAGAGGCTTTAGAGCCGCTCAGCAAATGTACTCGATAACCTGACCAATGCCCCATCTTTTTTTAAGAGAGTGTGGAGATTTCTTTTGAGAGGGAGAGCTATATGTTATCGGGTAACGTTTTCCAGCTGGTGATATGTGCTCGGTATAAGACGAGGACAAATTTGTTCATCTGTATACACATACACATGTACTGTTCTCGAGAGATACTAGTAATGTTTTCCACAAATGTAATCTGTTTTATTCTACAGTATTATCGCACAATATTATAAGTCACCTAATTGTGTTACACACAGTTTTGCTAATGTCTCTTCACATCAATAGAAATTCGGCCCTTTAACATTACGCAGGAAAAAAAATCAACATCGAATTTCTCTTTTGTATCTTGTCTTCACGTTTGGTCAAACGCAAGAGTCTACTTTCTCAATACATTTAACAAAAGAATTGAACATATATACATCCAACTGCGCCACATTCACACCAATATATAGCTATAGGTATATTCTTCTTGCTTCGCTTTGTTTCGTGTGTAACGCATGTGAAATATATTCACCGACTTCCTTATATGCAGGGTTACACATTCTGAGTTTAATGTGGAAGACGGGAAACTTTGAAGAAAAGACAGGTGACATCAGGTGGAGACTTACGTATGACAATGCGTGTTTTAGATAGTACCCTAAACCAAGTGGTCACAAAGTGGTCTAAAAATACACAAAACAGGCTTTGTATGTAAATGACGCGGCTCGTGCTTTGTCCTCATTGGCTCGACAACCATTGTTATAGCTCTGTTGTAGAGAGATGTCGAGCAGGTGACAAGTCGATGACATTAATAAACGTAGAAAGGTGTTAGTGGCGCGTGTCGCCCTGATCAATCAAGTGCTCACGGGCTTTGTTGGTGACAGGTGGGATACCATCAAGAATGTGTTTATCACCCGTTATACCCTGTCCCCAACCATTCATATCAGGGCAATGGCCAATGATGAGGACGCGCAGTCAACTTCCTATAACATGACTTTGATCATTGTTGTGGAATGTTTATTCCGTCCAATCTTAATATGCCCCAAAAGTCTATTAACGGAGATGATCGATGATATTAACGATAATAGTTGTTGTAAGAGATTATTTCAGATTCCTCTCCACGCCATATCGGCACTACATTTGGTGACATCCAAAATCATAAGGAACAAAGGAAACCTTGACGAAATGAAGAATAAAGTGGTTTTTTTTCTATTTCCAGTACTTTTTCACCTTTCTTCTAAACAAAACGCCTTGATAAATCCCGTTGAAGTAGGTCAAACAGACATGTTAAGTGACACACATTGAGTGAAACACACTGAGTACGTGACGAGTTCAAACCGTAAAGTGGACATTACCGTGCCCTTGATAAGGGTTTTATACATGGGATGTGGGAAGGGTGGTTGTGATCTCCAACTGAAGAGGACACGTCCAGGGTGGGGCTGTAGGGCTTTTAGTGACTAATTTGTACTATTTCAGAGTATAAGCGCTGATGGCACACATCAGCAGATAGCTTATCCTAAAGCTGTCATCACGAGCCTGTATGGAAAAAGCCGATTATATATATCAAGCTTTAGTCATACCTGTAGCGAATAAGAAAAGAAAGAAACAGGACAGGAAAATATGGTATTTATAGCGTTTGCAACACAAAGTAATGTAGGTCTATACATGATACACACAAGTACATGTACTTCCAAGTGACTGGTATTTACAACAAGAAATATATGCATATAGCTATAAAGTACAAGTCGTATATATACAAACATATATGCAATGTGCGCAAGATGGAGAGTTTATGTAGCACTTACAGATCAGTTACTTTTCATTCCTTGTTTCCGGTTGAACTTTCCCTTATGTACATTCCCTTATGGTGCTGGTCACAGAAGGCCTACCCGAAGACAGCAGTCCAGTCACAGTTTGGTATACGGCCAGGACAAGTGTTGGCTTTGTGAATCCTTTAAAGGAAAATCCAGCTATAAAGAATTATTGTTTGAAAATATAGATAAACAGTTTGTTTGCTTCTTGTAATATACCGTAATGAAGTCATGTACAATCACTGATGCCTTGGTTGACGTTTTATTTTCGGTCAGTCATATAGATTCAGTTTTGAATCTTCCCGACACTAGCTCGATGCGACTGTTTCCTGTTTGTGGTATTCTGGGCATAAATCTATTCAATTAAGCCTTTGCAGTAGAATGACTGTTTATGGCTTAACCCGGTGAACTAGTGAGGATCGGCTGTAATAAGTGACAACTGCCGCTGACACAATACCTGTTTGCGTGACTTGGACTTGGTATCGTGTTTATCACATGAGTTTGTTGGAGATCATCATTTACAATGGACTAAGATTTTCCAGACAGACAAAGTTGTTATAATTGTTTTTCCGCGATCTATAGGCGCATTATGCATGGTCGAATCATTCAGTGATAGACTGGAAGTGGGACTAGAATATACCATAATACACGAATAACATCAAGATTGGCAAAAAATATCGATGATACGATGGTACGAGACGATGGTGCGATGGTTCAAAGTTATTGCACAATGTAATGTAACGATTGCATGAAGCGATAGGACGATAGTAAGAAAGAATGTCCATCATCCGACCGCTTCGTTCCATCGCACCATCGCTTTGTACTGTGTTCGGGTCTATACAACGACGGAACGACGGGAAGATGAGGCCGTAACCGGCAACCATATATTGAGGGTAAACTTGTACAATTATATTGAAATCAACAGTTGGTGTTAACTAATGGTGAATACATATTTTGCCACATGATAAGCACTCACTCATTATGAGCACGATGAAGTTTTTAGTCACCGGTATGAAAAGTTGTCTGTCCATTCCCTAATTTACTCTACTTACAGACTGCTTAATTTCAGCGAATATATAGCTTATGGAAGATGGAACTACGAGCTCGATGATATCAAGCTGCCTTTATGTAAGATTTGTGTATCTTGCGTCTCGCTTCAGCTGTTTCCGTAAACCTCTGACACTTTTCACGTGGCCAATCAAGCTTCAGCTTGTATACTTAATGTCAATGCCAGCATTAACATTTCTGACAAATCCATAAACAGTGGTCGAGTCCGTTTTATAACAAGAAGCAACACACGTGCCAACTCTAAACAGATTCACGTCACATCGTTGCAATTGCTAATGTGCTTTCAGACATATAATGTCATATATCCCATGGTACATCGGCGAACAATGGCGGAACATGTGTTACCAAATTTTCACTCGCATACTAAATTTAATTGAACTTTCATTCTTCTGTAGATGTCATTCTGGCGAATATTGCTCAATTTTAACAGCTGTCAAATTGCATGAATACATCACGGTAGCGTATATATCTATGTACAAATGCAAACATTGGCATAAACAAAGCTAAAAATATAAATAAAAATATAGTGTATGATAAACTTCCCTTGTTGTTGTCGTTAAAACTCACACTATATGGCCCTTTATATATAGCCGTCAGTAGTGTTGGTATAAATCGTGTTATGATGACACGGTAAATCAAGGCTTGTCATTTACAGCCGTCGTTGACGACGTTTGGCCACCAATAACAAATGGGTTAGTGGGTGAAACCCACGAGGTCTTATTGCTGTGATAAGCCATATTTTCTTGACAGAATTGGGTCAAAAGTTTTACACTAGATCTTATTATGGCTAGGTGCATCGGCCTGCTTTATCTGTTAGGGTGTAGGAGAGGGTTGGTTTTAGTGCAAGATATGCCCTTGATCTTGAGGTGCAATTGAAGTCGATCAAGCTCATACATATATAAGATGGACGTCTCTTGATGACCGAGTTTACGTGGCCAGGGTTCTTTACATGCTTGCGTTCATGGTCACCTCAACCTGCACATCAACACCTTGTGCAGCTCTATAGTTGATATGTTGTGTAGAATCGGCATTGTCATTTTGTGCTAGTGACGTCATTCTCTGTTCTATATTCTTCCATAATCTGACAGCTATCATCGTATCCGCACCACGGCTCAACCATACTGTTAACACTGCTTATTTGATTAGCAACACTGCTGCACGATAAAGATTACGGGCGTTTTCAGGGTTTGGCGTCGGCTTCGACGTTATTTTGCGTAGAATGTAGACCTGTCTAAGCGCTGACCAGGTCCACCGACGGTCGAGCGGTAGGAGGGGTTCTTTCGCAAAGCCGTCAGCGATTGCTTGACTAATGTCTGTTCCAATGCATCTGTTTTTGATGGCCTGAAATCCTATAATCAAATAAAAAAGAATTTAAAAAACTATAGTGGCGCATTTACAGTGCATCCCTATTGAAAGGTAACGTCAAAGACATTATCCACCCACTGACACTATGTACAGATTGGACGGCAGTAATCGAGCTTTGCTGCTGAGCGAGGAAGGAACGTGTGTCTTGTCTCACTTTCTCATTCAACATTATCTGGGTCATATTACTAAGATGTCTTCGTATGATAAGCCCATCTCAGCTTGGACAGGATGATATATATATAGTGCTGCCTCATTAAACCGCCATGCTGAAGACAGTGAATGTATATACATGTATGGATTAGTGGTTATACAATGCGTATATTAATTCACTAGCTGCATGGCTACGATACTATAGATTTGACAAGTGTGGGCACTGGGACTTAAACCCGGTGATCCGTGACTGTTTGTACAGAAGGCCAGTCAGTATACAATCATTTCAATGATTTTGACCTTTAAGTCTGTATTTGCTGATGTAAGGCTGTAAATGTATCATCCCCTTCCGAACAGAATGAGCTGTCTAACCTTTTACCAGTGTTTGTCTTGTCGTATTCTCCAGTGTTCCTGTCTTTTGACCTTTCCATGTTACGCGACCTTGACCTTCGACGCTTGGACACTATGTCGACGCAAGAGATAGCAATAGTAAATTGGTGTCCTTAAATGCAGAGGTCACAAGGCTGGTTACGAACCCGTCTTGTACGAGTCAGTCAATAACTATGGTCTTACCAACGGCATGACATTTTGGGAGTAACACGGTAAAACCGGTTTATTACACTTTGACATATTTAAACATCACATTTGATAAACTATGCCTCTCTAGCTATGTCGGTGCTAAACTCGTGAGTAAAATATGCATTCTATTGATGTCAATAAAATTACACAGATTTTTGAATGTGTATACATAGTTATGTGGTACTGTCGGCTTAAACATGCAAAAGTAGGCACTAAATCATACAGAATGGCACTGCAGCAACATGAAGCCAGGTGCAAGACGGTTTCTTCAGTAAGGTACTCCAATCAGATGGATACCTTTGTATTTCTTCACACTGTTTTATCCTGTATACTGGAATATTTCTGTAGTCTTAGCATAAAAATATATGATGACTGTGTTCTGTTGGTACATTTTGACTGTGTTCTGTTGGTACAATTTGACTGTGTTCTGTTGGTACATTTTGACTGTGTTCCGAAATAGCTCTGTAGTTTGAGATACAGAATGGACTGTCGCCAGTGGAGTGATTGAATCGCTATGCTCGATAGGATTTTCCACTGACAAATCCGATTGCGTATGCGCACCAAGTTCGTATGGGAAACAATCTCGAAAGCGAGACACCCAGGTTCAAATCCGAGGTCATGTCAGGTCTAAAATTTTTCTGGTGTATTCATGTGAGGTGGCTTGGTATTTCTTAGCTTAAAATGAACTGGCATTACATTAGGCCCGGTGCCAGTATAACTTAACAGAGTAGGGCGTCGTGTCTGGTGTCTTTGGCTTGGCATTCCAGAGAGCCAGCACTGTAAATATCGGCACTGAGACCGCGACATGGTACATAGAAAGAAAGTCGTGACCTGACCTGAGCTACACGTACGTTAACTACCGAAGCAAACAAACAAAACAACCCAAAACCTCATTCTATACAGCCGACCATGTATTTAAATGCTCATTCCATAAAGACTGTATTAATTACAAACTGAATGGACATAATGTAAAAGACTACAGCACAGAAAGTAAAATCCGACCGGCAACCCGACCTCTTATCGGTTTTACCTCTGGGCTTTTTCCCCCTTTTTTCCCAACTGTTCATGTATGAGTTTAATATGCAATAACGCAGCACCATGGCTTGAGCAGAATTAGGTAAAATTAAAAAAAAATATGCACCCAGATAAGTCGCAGTTTATCAGATGCCAGTGGTCTAGAATTACTCAACTTTCTGTGTTGTTATTTAACGTACAACAACATTGAAACAATGCAAAGGGAGATGACCTCGGGGATGCTCAGCAGCCTGCGGATGGTCGTGGTTTACCTCAGGGCTCCGGTTTTCTCCCACTATAATGCTGCCTGCCGTGGTATAAGTGAAATATTCTTGAGTACGGCGTAAAACACCAATGAAATCAATAAATAAAAATATTAAGGACTACCAGATCACAGAGTAAAACCAAATCACAGAACCGCCTATTACCTGTGAAATCCGAACTCTTGGCAGTTTACCACAGTTAGGATTTTTCTCCACCTGTTCATGTATATGCTTAAAAAACATCAACGTTCACCCCCTAGCAGCATCTGGTTTGTATTGTTACTAAACACTGAACATGGTGGTATCGTGGATACAGATATCGGAAATAGGATGAAGGTTTCAGATTCATGATGGTATCTTATGGCAGACCTCCCCCACCACCCACCCCCATCCCCAGACATTACATATAATTATGTGTCTTATGATAAGAATCTATTACACTGCAATAGACAGAGTCAGCTAAATGTACTCGTGGCATCCTCATTCTGAAGAGTGGGCTATGGGTAAGATAAAGACTTGTATCATCATCATGTTATCCGTGCATTGCAGACCTTGAAGCTGAGATAAGCCATATGTATAGGTGTATATGTACGTGCTAAGACGTGTAGACCGGGCTAAAGGAATGTCAAGCGAGGATCAATATTCAGCCCAGGTGGAGTGGGGGACGGGGACACGCCAGCTGAGTACAGATGACATTGCAATCTGGGTCACCGTGACATCACTTCTCTTTTCCACTGAACCCGATCCGGGTATTTCTGTCAACTCAACCACGCCCACATGCCCATGTGTTGTTGACAAACATTCTCATGTCAGCTGATCCATCCAAGATACTCGCGCATACCTGTATGTCGGTGTGTGTCAGCTGACGTCATCAGTGCCTGCAGCCCCGCCTTCTGGCGACAGCGTATTATATACAAACATTTATGTGAACTGGGGCGTAGCAGATACAAATAAACTGCTGATCTAGTCTTTTTTTAGACGGTGGATTTTATTTTATTTTATTTATTTACTTATTTTTTATGTATTATTTTTTTTTGTCAATCCCGGTCCCCCAAACCACTTCGTCATTCCGGTCGTTGTGTTTTTTTGGAAGAACAGTTATAGAGAGCTAATTGCTGTAACAAACGCGCTGGCAAGTGACAGGAAGGCTTTAGGCTGCAGGCCATTCGCATGTCAGTTACTATGACAGGCTATAAATAAGTCACACGAAAGGGACAGATTTTAACGATAACCGAGTGCTATTTTTAAAACGCAGGAGAAACTGTTTTGGCGAGGATGAACAAGGCACGAAAAATGTATGGAGCTCAATTTTGTGTTTATTATACAGCAATTCTGACCCTGTATATGGTGCACGTGGCCCCTATCATGTTCGAAATGGAAACGTTCCAGAGACTTTGAAAGGTTCGGGTAGTAAATATAGTTCTGAAAAAAATAGTTGGGAGGGTGATTATTCTATATTTATAGGCTATATTGCAATTCAATCTCATTATTTTATCTCTATTTGATAAGCAGATCATAAGACAATAAGACATTTGATGAAGCAAAAGGGATACGGACAATTTTTAGTCGTCCTTTTAAAGTGGAAGAGAGCTAAATATATGAATTGGGGCCATAAGATAGACAGCTTCAAATTACTTTCATTTATTTGTTCCTGATGTTTTAAAGAGAGTTAGGTCCAATCAAATGTCTGAATTCCGAGGTGGGATCATGAATCATATAATAGCTGGTATTAAGGTACTCTGAGGTCACAAGAACTTTTTCCCACTCTTAACACAGTTTTAATCCTGAAATAGGCCTGACACACAAGTAAAAAATTACTTAAATAAAGATCTCAAAAGTTCGCTAGTGGGAATATTAAAAGAAAAAAAAAGAAAAAAACAGGCGATGTGACGTTAGAGTACATTGCCATGGACAGTATGATTCATAAGCGCATCTTAAAATCCGAATATTTGACTCAATTTAATTCAGTAGCCAAAAAAATCTAAAAAATATATATATATATAGGTCATTTCTTTTAATCATTCAAATGCACGCATGGAAACTGACTGATAAGTTTGAATCACTGCAAATTTCGACACTATGTCAGATTCATGCTCGTGCATGCCATGTCAAAAGCTTGCACTGTATTGTTGCGTTTTGACGATTTTTGTCACACGTCGTGAACCAGCCTAACTGTATTCCTTATTCATTCATATTTTTACACTATCATATTTTCAACAGATATCGACACAACCGAATATCCCATATCGTCTTGTAATATATTTCATACTACATGTATGCAGTATACATGTAATATGGTTCAAACAGTTCGTCAATATCGGCCATTTATAGTTGTCAGTCTAATAATAACAAATAGTACTGACAGTGACAATAAAGGATTCAAGATCAAATTGCAGCCGATGTCAATTTCCTCATTTCATGATTAGCGGAAGTGAGTGTGAAGTCTCAAGAGAATAGGTAGAGAGTATGCTTGCATGTCATATATACCTTCATCATCTCGCGTGATCTCGCGTCATTACTCGTGCAGACTAGGTTTGACTGTAATTATGTGAGTTATATTTTCTGCTTTGGTGAGCATTCGCTTAGGAAGAGAATGGAACATCATTTGTGAAGTCCGGTATATGAATCTCTTTATGGCGCCGTTATTCCCGAGTGAGCTTATATCCATATCGATCGCAGGCGTCAAGTGAGATTATCGGTAGGGCACAATAATCCTGATTTTACTAATGGCTGCAATCAGTGCCTGGATGGTTCCACTTGACTGAACCGTGTATATCCACTTAATAAGGCTTTCAGATGATTTAATAGGGTATGCTTTCAATGATGAAAGTTTATTCGAGATCCCCCATATCCAAACAATTCACTCGCACGGGGCAGTTACAAGCAAACGACGTGAAAGATAACATGGCAAGGTATAGGGATACGAATAACTTGAACGATATTCTGATAGCTGCGGCAGATAATAACCGGAAATTATAGTATGGTAAACAAAAGAACAGTCTGCACAGAATATGTAACGTCAACAACGCCTGGTTTTGAACTTATAAAGCAGAGTTTCTCATTGACGTTCTTGTTATTCAGAAAATGCTTTCACCTTGTCTGTGTGAGCAATGTATCTTGGCACGAGTTTGATTGGTGTTTTACGCCGTAGTCAAGAATATTTCACTTATACAACGGAGGCCAGCATTATGGTGGAAGGGAACCGGGCAGAGTCCGGAGGAAACCCACGAACATCCGCAGGTTGCTGCAAGACCTTCCCAATTACGGCCGGAAAGGAAGCCAGCATAAGCTGGTCTTGGCACGAGTAAAACAGCAAATGTCCAGATGTCATATTTCTAGAGTTTTTGCACAGTTATGGCGAGCGGGACATGTCTCAGGGGTATATTAATTCAACGGTGCTAATGCAATCTCAGGCGCACGATTTGGGAGTTCAATCCTGTTCTTGGGCAAGAAGTTATTACATTGCTTAGATTTGCCATACGTTACATAATATCCATAATCGTACACAACTGCCCACAAAATATCGAACCCAACTACATCTACTACATGTGCATCTCGTATCAGTCTTGTACCCTTGTAGTAGATCACATACACGAATCCAACTCCTGATGTATAGATTGCGGCTTTATGTCAGGCGGTTTGTTGGAGGCATATCTAGTAAAGGGTGATGGTTTACTCTTGGGCACATCCTGAAGTACCAATCCTATAAATAAATTTAAGAAATCAAGATATACGTTAATTAGTTACACGAAACATACGAGCACGCCAAGAAGGGTACACTTTAGTTTGTTTCCTTAGGGTTTATAAATGGCCTTCCTGTACATTTCGATCGTACTACGACGATGGGTCCCCTTGTGATAGGATGGATTCAGTGCCGTTATATTTATGGCGCTGCCTCACAGGTACGCCATGCCGAAGATACCAGACACGACGCCCCAACCGTCACATCATTCTGACACCGGGTCTAACACTAGCCAGTTTAGTCCTCTATGTATGACTCGACTAGGATCAAAACGGTACATCCAAACCTATATATAGCTCTTCAAATGTTCTCACATTTTATCTGTGAATGAGTTCGAAACGCGCATGTATTACATTCTCACATCATTTACTCTCGATAATAAATTAATGTCTTTTATGTTGCTGTATGCTTATTGCAAAACGCAAGATTATTTTATTCGTTAAGTTGAAATATATCTCACAGCTGGAGTCAGTGGAGATAACGGTATACCATATGTTGAAATTAACAAATATAGCTGGATACGGTGATCATATTTAGTATGACTGTGGAAACTACGCGATCCTCGAGCTTTCTGGGTCTCCGATAAAAACACAAGAGGAACAGGGAGTATATGTATGTGTGGAGAGAGCGTGAACCACATTTTAAACAGCTGAAGTATCGCATTTCACACGCAGCCTCAGAGTTAATGTATATGTCACCTACCATCTGTTGTGTCAGCGACATGCAAAACTGTGGAGCTCCCGGGGGTGGCAAATTAAGTTACAGCCCCCCAGTGAGTCATCCTCGCGCCCATTTGACAACGACGCGTCCCTGATGTGGGTAACAAACAACCCCATTTGCTCTCAAAACACTTGATGAATTTCAATAAGCTTAAAGAGGTCGAAAACAAGCCCACAGTCATTATTGTGTGTTCGCCTCGCGTTCAGTTATACTGAGAGAAATGTGAGTCGGACATTTCGTGATGATTAACTGACGAGAATTAATGGGCAATGTTATAATTACTCCAGTTTCACTTCCGACCAGTGCAGGCAATTCCACATAACGAGGACACCCGCTTTCATGTGACAAAAAACAGTTCCAACTGAGTGCCAATGGCTCTATGGAGGCAGGGTCAGTCGGTGACTACAGATACAATCTGCAGTGTAGATAATCATGTAAAATAACCTTGTAACGAACATACATGCAGAGTATTCGGTATACAGTAAGACCAATAATGCGTGTGTGAAAAGTAACACATAACGTGTTCGGAAAGACAAATATACAAAAGAAAACTTTAACTTTTACGGCAAGAGATTACTTACTTGGCAGCACGAAACTATTATGATGTTGGTGAAAGGAGGCTATTGATATTATTTCGCAGAATGAGACCACTAATGCTGACAGAAAGACATCGCTAATGTCGACACGAAGAGACCAGTAGTGTTGGCAGGAAGAGACCACTAATGTTGACACGAAGAGACCATTAATTTTGATACTAAACGACCACTTATGTTGACAGAAAGAGACCACTAATGTTGACAGAAAGACATCGCTAATGTCGACACGAAGAGACCACTAATGTTGACACGGGGAGACCACTAATGTTGACACGAAGAGTCCACTAATGTTGACACGAAGAGACCACTTATGTTGACAGAAAGAGACCACTAATGTTGACTGGAAAAGACCATTAATGGTCGCAGAACGAGAGACATTAAGGCGAGCAGAAAGAGACCATTAATGATCGCAGTAGTAGAACGAGAGAAATTGATGTCTCTGGAGTAGGCAGAGAGACACCATTAATGGTCGCAGAACGAGAGACACTGATGTCAGCTGAAAGAGATTACTAATAATGACAAGAAGAAACCACTAATATGCACAGGGAAAGACCACTAATATTGACAGGGAAAGATCTCTAATGTGGACACGAAGAAACAACTAATGTTGGCAAGAAGAAACCTCTAATGTTGGCAAGAAGAAACCTCTAATGTCGACACGAAGAGAACACAAATACTGACAGGAAGAGACCTCTAATGTCCACACGAACAGACCATTAATTTTGACAGAGAGAGGCCACTAATGTTGAAAGAAAGAGGTCACTAGTGTTGACATGAATGATTCAGTTTGATATAACTTGATTTAATATCTTCAAAGCAAAGAAAATGATGTTTGTTTTTATTGCGAGGTTATACATCAACACCTATAGCGTTTACTATAAATATTACAGATACCTCTTTCGAGAGTTCGCAATAATGAGTTTACGCTCGGCTGCATGCTGTTTATATGGTGAGGCACTACCTTCCCTGATATATCCATATATAGGTTGTTTGACGTGTATACATGATCTTGTTTACGTGTACTATATCCAGCCGGTAAATATACGTGTCTATATGCAAGCGGGCCGCCATATGAGATAATAATACATACGTGTGTATACATGTAGTTACAGCTATACACGTGAATTTTGCCCAACCACATGCATTAAGACATATATGAACATGAATACACAGTATACAAAGATAATATCTGAAGATCTCAGGGCGGATTTCTGTTGTTTTTATTTAACAGTATATAATACAGGCACCGGTAAAGAATAAAGATAACCTTGCAATTTGTTATGATCAGACATATTTCCGCTGGCAGGGACAATCACTGCGGATATTGCTGGAATCAGAAAGAATAGAAGTCCTCCTGTGGGCAATGCACGTGCGCACGTTGATATGGGCGCATCACGATGAACTGTACTACCGTGACGCAGTGGCGTGTTGGAGCATCCAGAAACACTTGCTTATTTTCTTAACCCAGTTTTATCGGTATTTCCTGAAATTCGGTCAATGTGTAGTTGAAGTTTATATATACCTGCACGCACCCCAGGAGGCATGTTAAGGTCTAACAGTACTATAGAACTAGGGGAGGGGATATAGGTGGTTACGCATGACATTCGGGTCAGTGACATTCGCGAGGGATGGTACAGGTGGCATCTCTTGTGCGTAAGCTGAGTGAGAGTCCAACCGACAACTCAACAAATACATGTGTTATATACGTTTACCGGTACCGTATAAAATAAATAAATCACACAACATTATAGGGTTTTCCATATCATTTGAAAACTTACAGCTATGACAGCTCAAGAACTGTCTATAGGCAGAATAGAGGAATCCAGGTGTACAAAACAAATGTATATTACCGCTCATATCTAATTTATCGTTAAGTGACTTGAATCCATGTGGCTCTCTCGGACCGAAGGACAGCTTTGTTAAATATGAATGCATGACATACATACGAACTCTTTTGCATATACATGTATGCTTTATGTAAATGACATATAAATAAGTTAGGGCGGGGATGCGGGGGGGGGAGGGAGCCTGTCGGACTGGTAAAGCAAGAATGGTAAAACAACTATGATAGCGCGCAATATGAACGCATAATACGTTGAATACAAGACTGCATGGTAAATAGTTGTGGAATAGGTAACTTATCGAACAACGCAGTTGCGAGAGTTAGGGAGAGAAACAGCATCAAATGAGTCGGAATGACGGTAAGGAACATTTACTACTGTTCATACGCGCACTGAATCTTCCCTTGCATAAATCGATGTCAACCGCATGATCCTACAAATTAACTAAGGTGTTCTTAGGTCTGCCCATGGAGGTACATATCCCCTCATGGTTGGCCTAACCAAAAATAGTCCATGGCAATAACACAAACTGACAAAAAAGGACATTTTCGGGGTCTATCCTACTGCGGCCACCATCTCGATAACTTGCCAAACGCAATGGTAAAGGTCGGTAAATGTTCCTTACTGTCAATCCGACAGATTTGGGGCTGTTGTCTCTGTATCTCTCGCGACAGATGTGTTGCTCGATGACAGTTCCCCGCCACCCCCCTGCAACTACATGATAAATAAATTGGGGGAATGTTTAGTTAGCAAGCTATTTACTAACTAAACTGGTAAAGTAATTCAGGGTGAAACTCATATAATGTATGATAACGTATATACATGTAGTATGAACGCAATACCCTTTTATCGCAATTCCGTGTTCAGTTAAAAGCGTTAAAAACTGTGTCTTATTTTGCTGTTAGTTTTAGGTCACTTGATCCATATCCGGTTAATTCCAGGATGAACGCAACGAGATTTTCCACTCGTAATTCACAGTCAGACAGATTTCGTTTAATTTATCCTTACCCGTGTACTTGATGGGGTCAGTGAGGGCTTAGGGGATGTTTATAAACAAACAGGATCTGACCTACAGGAAGATTGCTCCAGTAACATTAAACGTCCACTTGTATACAACCGGCCCCTATGAATTAAGTGGTACAATTATGGCAAATTGTTTAACACCGGTTGTTGTGTGTATATAGCATGTGTAGCCTATACCAAATGCCGTTACTACCTTTGGACATGCTGCACTTCTGTACATCTAAACAAGAATGATTGTATGCATGGTCTCTAAGACTGGAATATGCCTACATCACTACACACTTAAGACTTAAGGAAATATGCCTGCATCACTACATACTTAAGACTTAAGGAAATATGCCTACATCACTACATACTTAAGACTTAAGGAAATATGCCTACATCACTACATACTTAAGACTTAAGGAAATATGCCTACATAACTACATACTTAAGACTTAAGTAAATATGCCTGCATCACTACACACTTAAGACTTAAGGAAATATGCCTACATCACTACATACTTAAGACTTAAGGAAATATGCCTACATCACTACATACTTAAGACTTAAGGAAATATGCCTACATCACTACATACTTAAGACTTAAGGAAATATGCCTACATCACTACATACTTAAGACCTAAGGAAATATGCCTATATCACTACATACTTAAGACTTAAGGAAATATGCCTACATCACTACATACTTAAGACCTAAGGAAATATGCCTATATCACTACATACTTAAGACTTAAGGAAATATGCCTACATCACTACATACTTAAGACCTAAGGAAATATGCCTATATCACTACATACTTAAGACTTAAGGAAATACGCCTACATCACTACATACTTAAGACTTAAGAAAATATGCCTACATCACTATATACTTAAGACTTAAGGATAAGGCTATCACCGTAAGTCATAATTTGCAAACAACCAAACCAAAACTCAGAACCGGAAAGTGCTAAATTTGTGTGTGTTTGGTACATGTTTGATCTGCAATTAAAGAACTCTGAATGTTATTTTGCCGAAGACACTTAAAGGCGATGGTAGTTCGGGACGAACATAAAAGTGCTTTTAACTGTTAAGCATCTCCATAATGAAGACTATATGCGCTAAGGAATAAGATCTATCACCACATCAGCATCCTTGTGACAAAACTTGTATTCAATTATCCACACAACTATACATGTATTTGTATTATATGTTACCTAAGACAAAGGCGATGATTTTGTTCATTTGTTACTTTTACCAGTTAAGTATTTTCAGATTGAAGCTAAATAAAACGAATGGTTAATGAGGGTGATCGAACATAATATCAGCTTCCAAGTTACAAACCCGGTGATATGTATACAGCTGAAATGTACATAACCTTTAAATGGAGACCTGTTTTGTAATACCTTTAACTGTCCGAAGCCTATGAGAGGAAAATGTATGCCAAAAAAGTTAACAGGCATATGCTCAACAACATGACCGTAAATTGTAAAAACTATGTGGAAAGCCTTCGAGTGATGTGTGTCAATAGTGTTGTACACATACCAACCTCTGTATATATTGTTTTGATTCACACGCAGCGTTCCACGCCCCTCTCGCTTAACGCGGGTGTGGTTCCGACACAGGCGCTGATAAATTCACGTGGTCTGTGGATTTCGGTTATTAGAGCCCGGACCACGTGGTCAGATCACGTCCCCAGGACGTTATACATCTCTGACCACTTACCTAGAAACCCAGTTTCTGCACGGAACTGTATATAATAATATTTGTATGGCATGCACGCTATCGCCCACTTGCCAGATGATGGAAATTATATAGTAGGGCCAACATTGTTTTTGGAACTTATTAACTCTGCATGTGTAGCCTACATTATGAATTGAAATGAATATTTTCCCTTTTCCTATACTATATATGTTGCGTTGTGCGTTTTGGCTACTTATCATACAGCAAAATTCATCTGTTTCCGATAGTTGGAGACTTTTGTACACCATGTATGCCCCTCTACATTTTTTTTTACCCCATGCAGCACGTGTTATTAATCAAACGGACCACAATGTCAACAACAGGCTTTACCTCATATCATAGTACAAGGACAAATTAAACGGCTGATAAAAGTGCAGTAAAAAACGGTGCCTTATGAATACGGCTGAAAGAAGCCATTTATCATGGAGATGAATCTGGAATGATAAGTGGTGATGGCGTCCGACGGTAACTGACATCCTGTCCTTTACACGTCACTCAAAGCCCAGTGTCATACACACCATTTGAGATTTAAATTATTATTTATAGCCTGCTGTGATTTAGTTATGATTTAGCATGTGTCAAATCGATAACCAACAAACAATGTAAAATATGAATATTTCTCAGAGTAATAGATCTTCACTAGAAGTTATGATCCTACAAAAACACAACAATATATATTTGGTACATGTTGTACAACTTTGTGGCTATGATTATATGTAATTGGATATAGTACGTAGAGGGGCCTGCAGCAACCTTCGGTTGGTCGTGGGTTTCCCCCCAGGCTCAGCCCGGTTTCCTCCCACGATAATGCTGGCCGCCGTCGTATTTGTGAAATATTCTTGAGTACGGCGTATATAAAACACCAGTCAAACAAATAAATAAATATAATTGGCTACAGAAAAAAAAAACAGGTCACAAGGTATGTATACCAGCCTTAAGACCAAGGATGCAGTCTGGGACGAATTCATTATAATTTTCACCAAGTAGCGCCTCCATCTTTATAGTATTAAGTGAGGCATACAATAAAGAAATATTCAACACTGAGTAAAAAATATTGCAATAAAAAGTTCCTCGATGTTTCTACGCCTCTCAATAAAATATAACACAAAAAATACAAATTATACCTCGAGTGTATAATTTAAAAAAAAAACGCGTCTATTATACCTTTTTTTCTTGGTACATGGTTTAGGCTTGTACCGTTATCTAATCTAATGTACAAAAGTGAACAAAATATGTCTCAAGGGTCCATATATTCATAGCGATTTGGATGTTGATCTCAGCTTCTCTGTATCAGTCATCACACCTCAATGGCCAATGTTCACGCCAAAGCCTCTGGATTACTTTCACTTTCTGAATCTTATTACAAAGGTTTAATGCTTCATCTCCCTGGACATACACTCATAAGAATGATATGCTCAGTGAGCTATTTCATCGTATTAATTACTATCACATTTACAATTAGGTGTAATTTTTTTTAAAAATACACATATATACAGCGTTGATTATTAAGTCACGTTTTACAATGAATACCTTTTAAAAATGGTACTTTTTGCTGTCTCGTTTGGCGCTCAGCATCAAGAGGTTAGAGAAACCGAGGAAACAGGATTGGTTGGGCCGGTTTCAGTATAACGTGACTGAATGGGGTGTCATGTCTTCGGCATGATACTTCAGGCAGCAGCACATTAGCGGTATCTATCTGATAGTTCTACTTAAGCTTATTCCCTCAGTTATTGTTGATGCTACGTTTATATACCCCCCCCCCCCCGCCATTATGATGGGAAGAAACCCACGACCATCCGCAGGTTGCAGACCTTCCCACTTACGACCGGAGAGAAAGCGAGCATAATCTGGACTCACAGCGACTGCTTTGGTGAGAGGCTTCTGGGTCATTACGCTGCACTAGTACTCTAATCAACTGAGCCTCGAAGGCCTCTCAAAAACAAGATATTACTGTTTGTATATTGCTGCAGAGGTTGTTGTTGTCCCCACAATAATGAGATATCACTGTCTGTATATTGCTACAGAGGTTATTGTTGTCCCCACAATAATGAGATATCACTGTTTGTATATTGCTGCAGAGGTTATTGTTGTCCCCACAATAATGGGATATTACTGTTTGTATATTGCTGTAGAGGTTATTGTTGTCCCCACAATAATGAGATATTACTGTTTGTATATTGCGGCAGAGGTTATTGTTGTCCCCACAATAATGAGATATTACTGTTTGTATGTTGCTGCAGAGGTTATTGTTGTCCCCACAACAATAAGATATGACAGTTTGTGTATTGCTGGACAGGTTATGGTTGTCACAATCCTATTCAGCGCAAGCGGTATATACATCGTAAGGCGCCTGCGGCTTTGTGGCCTTATATCAAGTAATAGCTTCCGGTTTTTGTGAATGAACAAAATGCGTAGTTTACCTTCATTAAAAAAGTTTTTTAAAAAATTGGGTCAGAATAATGGGCTATGTCGATAGAAAAGGATCCATATCAATGACACTTCTTTGGCGAGATTTTAATTATAGGAGCATTCTTCTGTAATGAGTGGAAATTCTTGGCAATTTGATCTTATATTAACACGCTGTACTGTATACAGGCGCGTGGAAAAGTTTTGGATTTGACATGTAATAGCATTCATTGTTCATCTGTCATTTTGTTGTACACAGATCGATGATCAGTTAAAGCGGCGTGTATAAATGCCTTTCGTTACACTCCAGTACCTTTCGCCTAGTATATATACGTAGTCCATTGCATGGAGGCGCTTTTCCTCACCGGATAGACATGAGATTTTGAGGGGTGATAGTGACCTCAAACGCTACACCTATATACATATCTGCAAAGCGATCCCATGTGTCATCTGTCCATGTCGGTTAATATTCAGTAGTCATATACTCTTATCTGTATCACCACTTAATTAAAATAATATAAACTACCAGATGTATAATGTGTCCCAGTTCCCTATAGACATGCGGCCGTGTGGTATGGGTTATATATAATGTACGTACTGTGCAAAGCTACAGTGTTAACGCATGGAATCTTGCACGCTATATCGGACGTCCTCTGGGTTTAATGTGAATAGCCTAGAGCAAAGTCGGAGAAAAAAGCATAAATATCCCATACATAGCGTATAAGCTTGAATTGGAAGCCTTTAATAACCACCAGGTTTAAGTTTTAGCCTCTAGTCAGTAGAGACCTATAGTTAGAAATTACAAGTACAAACTTGTAACTTGTGACTTCAATCTAGCATCAGTTTATCTATTCTAGTTTGAAGTTACAAGTTACTAGCCGAACTTGTAACTTCTAATTAAAGGTCTACATCGTCTCAAGGCCTATACTTAAATCAGAAATAAGTCTATTATGCCGAATGTCAAAACAGAAATTATTTATGAATACCACAAAGAGGTTGCACAAAAAACGATGCCTAGTAATAATGTTGTGGGATTTTTGGCGAAATGAAGTAACATCTGAAAGATTTTTCTTCTTTGTCTTCCACGCACTGTGTGAAGTTCAGCCTTCAGCCTTTATTTGTCCCGCGGGCTACATAGAATGGGAGATACCCGTTCTCAGCAAGCTAAAGGACGTACGATTAGGCTTGGTTACGGGGAAGTGGCGAGACAGAGAGAACACAGAACAATACTTCTGTCAAAATGAGCAGCATTTGGAAGGGACAAAGTGTCGTTAAGCCTAGTTCTTTTTACTCCCCGATTTACAGCCGGCTACAGGGCCCGGGAACGTGTCAGTTCAGCTGAGTCGACTGATTTCATTCAATAGCCGTATGACCTTCACCCTGTAAAAGGCTCGCTGGCTCTGGATCCAAACTCGGTTAATGTATTCAACGTCAATATTGACTTCACGCAACACGGCTGATTGGCTAAGATGTCCACGTGACTTCTGTCAGCTCGCGATGATCGTTGGCAGTGGGGTGTAGCTTCTGACTGCCCTGTATCTCGGCAAGCACAGCTGAGGCAGGCAAGGCTTAGGCAGGTGGCCCACTGTCTCTCTCCCTCTCTCTCTCTCTCTCTCTCTCTCTCTCTCTCTCTCTCTCTCTCTCTCTCTGTGTATCCTTATGCCTCCTGGCTGCAATCTTTACAATTGTTTAGTTATTAAAATTCATTTGTCTGATTGGCGCTTTACATCGCGTTTGGCTTAAAGTGCAGTGAAGCCACGCAACATTTGAAGGAAAGGTATAAATGTTGACCCGCCATGAACACACCATCAAACACCCACCACACCATTCTGTGGATGGAACGATTGTGTATAGAAATGTATATACTAGATGGATGAATTGTCACTGACAGAAACTTAAAGTCTATTACTTGTTCAATATTTTCGCTAGAAAAAACGGAGAGAGTGTATTGTAAAGAAGTCTGTATTGCGACACAGTGTTGGCCATTTTGTTTAGGATAGGCGCATGGAATTCATATTTTAATTCTGTAATATATATTTCGCGCTATAACGTACTGATTCTGATTTTTTTTAGTACAGGTTTGCTTTGGTTCTTTAAGTAACGATGTTCTTGGAGCCTTCCTTCGCATGCGTGTAAGTACAAATATGTCGCTTGTGACAGGAGCCATTTTCCAGCTATAGGCATCGGTTTACTGGTCCATTAACGTGTGGAGAGCTTATCTCGCAGACCATCTTAATTGAGAAGACCCAAGGAACTTAGCAGGAACTTCTGACACCCCTTAAATTAGATTTATTCTGGTGCCATTTAACGGTCCATGTCGGACTACACAACAGAGAAGACTGGCATGTGGCGTGCTGGCGGGAGTGAACGCATATATAGAGTACATACAGATGAGTAGGCTGTATGGTCAGAGCGCACCCACCCTGATGGGTCCAGACTGACAGGAGAGATAACGCGCACAATCATTAACGTCCAGTCGTGGACGCAGTGCGTGATTTCCGATATTAGAGGACAGGCAGAGTCTACGCACGCCTACTTATTACAGTGTGTGTGCAGGGAACAACTTAGGCTCCAGAGCTCTCGAAAGAGAGAGGAGGGAGAGAGAGCTGAAGGGTGGCGCAGTTTTAACATCGCGTGACACACAAGTCAGGTCTCCTATAAAGAACCTATACAGCTTATTATAACACAGCTATATCCCAGGGCAATCGCTTAATAACCGCGAAGCAAGGGACCTGATTCCATTGATGAAAGGGAATGACGGAGTTATCTGGTGCTACAATCAGTTTTCTCCACCAGCCGAGGGGATCGTAAATTTGATCACATTCTGTTGTTAGGATGGCAGGCCTGATGTCATCAACATCGCTGCTTCTCAACGTAAACCTTACATATGGGGGCAGGTATCAGAAGTTATGTGTCTTAACGGTAACCGAGCCGATCCTCGACCACCCCCACCCCGTTTTCCCTGATACCTCAGGCTATAGTACCCCTGTCTGCTTGTTGATCACATGAAACCTGCTGAATGAAGTCGTCATAACTTAATGAACCCTTGATTCATTTGCTTGTCCAAAAAGCTGTCAGACGAGTTGGTCACCCCAAAATCAGCTTTATCATATTAAATTGGGTCTCGAATTGATGGATTGTGCATTTTCAGAGTATGCTATATTAACTTTGCTTACTTCGGCTGGCGGAAAATATAGGTCATCTGGGGTGCACAACCGAACCCAACATAACCGATGCATACAATCAGACGTAAGCAGTATGTATAGTACATGTATTATATACTTATCCGGTAACGAGATACAAGACTTGACATTTACATGTTTACATGCTTGTTTTTGTGTACTCCGTGTACACTTCGTCGAGGAGATACCCAGTTGTGTGGTAGGACACTTATTTGAATCATGACTTGGTTTTCAGTCCATAAGACCGCGTATATGTACCCTATGTACCTGAGTTCCTTTATATACCATGCACCATTATACATGCATATTGGGAAGAGTTCCAACATCAAAACACAGACTCATTAGAATCCATACGGCAGAGCGAAGCAAATTAAATTTTTACTTGGTCTCCAAGAATAATCAGCCGGCCTTGTATCCGTATAGAGTATCGGTCTCTCGTCTACATTTCGGCGGTTTAAAGATTCTTGTTTTCAGATTTCGAGCTCTTAGATTCCCTTACAAACTTGAAACTTCATCACAGATTTCCAGTATGGTTTTTGAATAATTGTCTTTACTTGTTGTTATCCAAGATAGACACATAACGTTGGTGTGGCCTGGAACTGCAATGGCTGTATTTATGATACATGGGTATCACACAGCTTCATAACTGATACGGATGTACACTATGAGTGAGAAGTAGTCTGTCATAGAACACTATGCATCAAAAGTTACACCTGTAAATGCCTCAAATAACATATCCAAACCCACTCATCTTTTTTTTTCAACACATGACCTTTGATGTTGCAATACATTTATCGATGTCCTGTCCAACTGTATTCACTGACAGGTGCCCCCAGGAGACACGGGCAACTGAATGCTGTCAGTCATGCAGGACGATAAGGGATTCGCCTTTGCACAGCATGGTAACCCCTCGGCTCATGGTTATACGCTTTGCATTCACTTGTCGGTCTTGGTTTAGAATTGGTCACCAGTCTCCCGCACAATGGCTGCTCGGATCCAAGCAGCATGGACCACTGTTCTCTTGCAATACACGAATATACCAGTTTGTCTCCCCAAATCGTCATCGCAAGCAGTACTTAAGAATACATTACACAGCTTTGACTAATACTATTTTAGCCGGAAAAGCGGGTTCACCATTGATACCCTGTAACAACAAGCCACGACGCTCAAGATACCATACATCAGGCGCCCCATTCAGGTGTACTTAGTATACAAACACCCGCCCGACCATAATCAGAGGAACGCGTAAAAAGCCTTCCCGCCTTTAGCACATCACTCCAAAATTATGTACTATGCCATATAAACTACGTCGACATATAAAACGCTTATGTGTTGGCCATCAGTATCTTTAGCACTGGTCTATACTCTTTGCACAACTGATTCTCTTTAAACACTCAAAAATATGAATCTTAAGTGTAACAGAAAGTCCGTTGTCTGAGTGACAGATCATTCTATTATATATAACACATATATTTTATTACTTCAACACAAAGGTTCTGTCACTCAGACAGCATACTTTCTTTTAAAATTAACAGATTAATTTTTGTAGTGTATAGCTCATACATAATTAGGCTGCATACTGTATCATTATTGTCTTTTAATATCTGCAAATTGTATTTCGATAGGGGGAGTCATGAGTGCGAACTCTTCTATCGCTTAAGGTAAAAGAAGTCCCACTGTACCAGGTGACCATTCAAAAACATCAAGCAACTATTTATAATTACTTATACTATATCATGGGCGTCAGGAAAAAAATTTTCCAGAAAGTTATTTAGAGTAGACGATTGATTGAGAAAACAGAGGAGCTTGTCAACTTAAAAATGGTCCTGTGATTTGGGTCTACATGACATCAATAAATGGATATCAACAAAAGTTGTGTACACTAAATAAATTAATCTCTTAATTCTAAACAAAAAGTCTGTGGTCTGAGTGATGTTAGAACGTATTCTGCTATTGCAGCAGATTATCCTGTTAAATATAACACCCCTGTTCTATTAATTCAACATAAAGATTCTATTAACCTAACACAATATTATGTTGTATGTGAGAGAATATTGTGTTATAATAACAAAGTACAGTCTACCATTAATCAGACATCTCAGTTCGATCTCAGAAACCTCATACTTTGGCTATAATTCGCTCTCTATAATGTGCTATATATAATGTGCTCTCTATTTCATCGGCGATCTTTCAGTTCAGTTTGTTTCTTGTTAAAGAGTTTGTCACATTGGTAACGCTTGTTGCTGCATTTGCCATTTGCTTCTGAGTGCACGCTTAGCGCTAGTGTAGAACCCCGGGGCTCGGGACCAGTTCACGTAGTGATTCTATGTACGGTAGATCCTATCCAAGATGTGCGGTAGGCACTGCATTGATCATCATCTTTTAACCATAACTTCATGCTAGCTTCAGCATCAACTCTATAGGAATACTTCGTTTCTATGGTAACACAGATGTTCACCAAGATGAAGATAACTTTTAATACCTTTCTCAAATTTCATTTATCATGATGGCCAGGGAAGCATATCCCCTGTCAGGGTCTATATAGCATCCACAGATAACGAAAGACGAAAAGCTTGCACTGGTATACATGATATGTTCTCAGTCATGGTGCATGGGGTTAATGCACTGACGAGAAACAAACCACTGTAACAACGCAATTTGTAATAAAAACGCAATTTGTAATAATTATTATTACAAATTGCAAGAACTTTTTCATTTCAAGGAGAAAACGGAAAATTTCGTCTAAAGATGACCAAGCCTGACCTGACAGATGTCATGAATGGGGAATAATGACGATAGATTCCCTTAAGAATATATTTGCTATATATTGTGTTATTACGAACTGCGTTCCTCGCGCTAATGCCTTTGTACCAAAACGCAATTTGTAATAATTATTAAAATTGCAACCCCAAAGGTGTCTTTGTGTAATAATTCTTTTCATTCAAGAAAACACTAGGAAATTTCATCTAACGATGAACAAGCCTGATCTGACAGATGTCATGAATTAGAATAATGGTGATAACTTCCTTTAAGAACACATTTGCAACACAGTTTGTGAAAATTTTACCAATGCGATCATTTATAATAAGGGTATGTGATGTTTACTGTGAGGGCGTCTGGTGGTTGTTGTGGAGGTTTTTTGATGTCACTCTCAGAGTGGCTGTTTGTAATATATATTACAAACTGGCACTCCCAGAGTAAGGTATGCATTATCTATCTATAGGCCATTTCATGCTGATTCCAAATATGTGAACTATTCTTTTTTTCACACTTTTTAAATGAATAAAATGCAAAGGAAGATTGACATTTTACGGTGGACATATTAGACCGTATTGAACAAGCTGAAGGAGTGTCACGTCACAGATTCTTTTTAGTTATACATGTATACTGTATACTTAAACTCCTCTGTTGGCTACATGTACGTGTAGATCAAGAAAGCCATATTTGGGATCTGCACGAAATTGTCTTTCAGATGATGTGTACTTTATTTAAATGTGGCCTATTCCTTAAAAGCCTCTACTGAGCCAAGGGGAGTTGGATTAGATCACGCACTGCCTTTGCGCCCAGTGGCGGCATACGATGAGGACGACTTGAATAAATGAGCCAGTGAGAACCCGCTATTTTCGGATAGGTTGAAAATATAAAACAAAATTACAAACCTTACAAAGATGATAATAGTCATGAACTTGCAATGGGTTATGATATATAAGTGGGCTGGGTTCTTTAGGCGTTATTAGGCATCTGAGTGAAGAGCAGCCTTAGTAAAAGCGTTGGTACGTGTTGAAATAACCCCAACTAGCGCCCATGTAGTGATTCTTAGCGGATCTGGCTCCGGATTCTATCGAGCTTGAGCCTGTAAACCAAACACAATTAAAACCCATTACGTGTTGTCGATCGTTCTGATTACACAACCCGTTGTAGTGTCCGAATAGAGTTGCCTGTAATAGAGTGTTCTGTGGTTTGTGTTAGGGGCGGTTCTATAGAAGCATTTGTATGCGTATACGGATCGAAGCTCGCACCTGACTCGTCACGGTCTAATACACTCGTTTCGATAAGACTCCTTTATGGAAAATTAACTTGTCACACGAGAGCGATGGCCGGTGGCCTAATATACCAATAATGGTACTGTTTGATTACTTGACATTACGTGTGCGCATGCGTTGTAGACTTTAATTTCTCCACCAAGCGAGGTTGAAACTCAGCCAGGGACCATCAATGTCTCTTTCTTCGCTCCATGTTTGATTTTTTTTTTGTTTTCTTTGGAGTTACCCAAGGATATTTTTCTTATACGATGGCGTATAATATATATGACGGAGGAAACCCGACAGAGCCTGGGTGAAACAAACGACCATCCGCAGGAGGATGGTAGATCTCTGTGTACTACGTCATTATTTGATGGTCTGAGCGTCACTAGAAAAGCAAACTAAATTAAGAGAACCACCCGTCTTATTTTAGTAGTATAATATACAACACCTTTGACTATAGCGAAGATGGAATACCCATCTTCAGTCGTGAGACAATCTCCGCCCAGAGTACACGGGCGTGTATCCTTTCCCCAATATAGCTACATGTAGAAAAAAAACGCAATGCACTAAATTCGAGAAGCTTATGTCGAACGTTTCCCGCTATACATATGAATGTCATAAAAACCTCATTGAGCCCAAGCTCACAGACGCTTCCGCCTGTATCGAGCACCGCTTTGTGGAGCGACCGAACATACAAACATCTCATTCTGGTTACAGAACCAATGCACCACTCGAGCTACACAGATCGTTTAAGTGTGTACCCTATGTGAACCAAGACGGTGTCATGCTGTATTCTTAGAACGCCTCCCCTAAAAGCCAATCATACTGTTATAGCTACACAGAGCTGGGTTGGGCTTTCTTACTGTCATTGCTATCACTGAAAGCACCGACTATCTGCACCGCAGTTTAGCAGTTTAGTTCTTCGTCATTCCATTCCCATAATTATTTAAATCAACAAAAGAAGAACTTTTTTGACATCGCTAGCTCAATTAAAAAATGTCTGGTGCTATACGACATTCTTTGCTGGTATGAAGCCTCACTGCGCAGTTTGCCTCCAGGGAAGCTAACGGTTTATTTCGAACTCTGTCTTCTGTGTCGCTCTTTCATTTGCTAACATGTTCGCTGAGAGCAGCCATTATGTTGTCCATGACGGCAGGTATCTCGTTAGTCGCTGTGATCCAATATCAGCTGAAGGACTGATAACGTTTACTGTGTGGTACCAGGGAACCAGCCTTTGACAGCAACCAGTATCAACGCACGGGTCAAGGTCGTATACGGCGGGGATGCCAATCAATGTTCTGACGTCACACGAAATCGATCTTGTTTTTCAGACTCCTGGTGTATGAGCGTTTTTTTTTTCTTTTTGTTTGTTTTTTTTTTTGTTTGTTTTGTCGCGTGGCCGGCAAAACCATGCCACTGAGTTCTGAGAACACACGCCACCTGTATTTGGGATGACTTCCTGTCTCTGTTTTTGGGCTTTGGACATTTCTTAGCCTTATGATTCCGGCGTGGAGGCTTTGTCGAGTACTTGGCTAATAAACCGACTTGAGCTTCTCTAATGAGGCTCATGTATTCTTCACGGCTCTTTCCGGTGGCTATATATTGATTGTGAATACTGCATGGAGCTCGGAAGTCGGATCGGGGGCAAACCGTTCCAAACCTGCAATCTTTGAAAGTTTCTACACGACGTAATCCCCGTTTAAGGCGCTACAAGCAATGGTTACTACTAGACGTATCATTAATACTAAATGCCAGTTCCAGGATTGAACGCCACGTTAAATTACAAAATCACTAATCTATATGGCAATTGGTGTATGGTCAAATTTGTATTTATTTACTCACTTAGTTACAGCTGTCTTGTTTGTAAGTTGGGCTGTCATGCATCGTCTACTCTTCACACGTGACTTGATGGTTGTGTTGCTAGGCGGAAGTCCACAGCCTAAACCCGGAAGTTGGAGGCGCCTGAGACGAGAAAACCGTCCATACCGAGAAGGTCCTGAATGTCCTAGATGTTCAAATAGCGATCGATTTTTGATGATCAGTCGCACGCAATCTAAATATGAAACACTCACCCCGCGGCGTCTATACTTAACCAAAATTCTACTTCCTTTGTTGGGACAACGTCCAGAGGTCAACTATCTGAGGAGTTCTCGCGACATTGCGATCGGCTTGGCTTTCAGTCACTTGCTCCACTTTTGAGACATTCATTTTCCGCACATGTAGCAGCAGAATAACTAGACACCTACCTATTCAGATCGACATATTAAATAAATAACCCACATCAACACGGGCTTGCGACTATGTTTATTTCTTGATGTGACTGATGTTTTACACGCGTAGTCAAAAAAAATTTCATTTATACGACGGTGGTCAGCATTATGGTGGAAAAAAGCGAGCGGAGCCCGGGGGAAACCGACGACCATCCGAAGACTGCTGAGAGACCTTCTCACACGTACGGTCGGAGAGGAAGGCAGCATGAGCTGAACTTGAACTCACAGCTCCTGGGTCATTGCACCGGCCTGGCACGCTAACCACCCCATCCACGGAGGGCCCTAATTTCGACTAAACGACAAGGTCACATGTCAGACTGAAAGCAAATGCATACACCAGCTTATAGCCTCAAGAACTTTTGGAATGTTAATCATATATGACTTGCAAGATCCATGAAAAGCTGAAGGCCCTGTCAAAGTTTTAGCATCTTCAGAGTGTAGGTACAAGTAGATAAACAACCTGAAAACCTAGCTATAGACGAAAATATTTCATATCATCATTAAATGGTAATTTTACACCATCTTTGTCATGGTTGTGTGAAACCTTGTAATACACGCGCACAAATCGGTGTTTTAACGGAATACCGTTTCCTTTACAATATCTACTCGGCTCCAAGCTCACTTACCATTGTTCTCTTGCAATGAATTAATGATTTACTGCATTACTAGTTTATCCACAAAGGCAGAATGAACAATAGAAAACAAAGGTTATACACACCGGAATTAATTTAGGCGGGAAAGGGTCCGTATGGTTGATATAAACTCAAAAAATTAATCTGTTCATTTTCATAGAAAATTTTGTTGTCTGCATGAATGATGCTAGAATGTATTCTGTTATTATAACATAATACTGTATCTTATTCAACAGAAGATCCTGTTAGTGAATATAACCCTAATGTTATATATGTGTTATACTTAACTGAATACTCTGCTGTGATAACAGAATACATTTAGCATCACTCAGACAACAGATTTTCTGTTAAAAACTATACAGATAAATTTTGAAGTGGATCATTACATGCATTCGTATGAAAGGGACAGAGCAGAAGGCGAACGTTTTAGGTCTCGTAGGTGGGCCTAAATGTTAATCACATCCCAGTTCCAGTACCGATAATGGTATAACATATTTCACAGTTTTAATCAATTGTATTTAATTTTTATCTGATTGGTTATTTCATTTATATATTTGATAGTGTTTTACGCCGTACTCAAGAATATTTCAAATATACACCGGCCGCCAGAGTTATGGTGGAGGAAACTGGGCACAGCCAGGGAGCAATCCAAAAGTAAAAAGTTAGAAAGGATTACACGTTGTGGGATTGATACAAAATTATAATGATTTTGAATACCAACCTGAGTTAGTACTTCTTCAATATGGCATATAACCGTTTAGGTTCGTCTGGGATTCATCATGTATCATAGTAGTGTGGTGTAATAACGTTGTTGATCAGTAAGACATAGCCCCAGATATAGATAATGCAATAAACTGTACTGTTTGTAAGTACAAGCGGGGAGAAGGCATCAGCCCTAACATTCATCTCCGGTTATATTCTTGTTTGTTTTTTTGGGGGGGGGAGTAGGTGGGGGGGGGGGGGGGGTAGCGTAGGGAGCATTGAGCACATATTTTATTAGGTATTATCTTACCGGGTATGACCTATTAGGAACTGTTTGCTTGTTCACGCTGATATCTTAAGCCGCATTTATTGTGGAAGATAAATGGAACGCAAGCTATTAACTATCTTCCTCCGTTTGAATTTATCTTCTGTTAACGATGTCACTTAGATAGTCATTTCTTCACATATAGCACTTCTGAGAATTGAACTGCACATCAGAAAGATTTACAATGAATTATTCAAATCGGAATTCCCATGTTGAATCACTCATTTTTTAAAAATTCTGAACAACTGAGGGCTTGAAGTTTATTCAAGACAACTGCATTTGTTTGGGGGTTTTTTATGATAGAGCTTAAGCTTGTCAGAATAACAGAGGAGAGTGTACAGGGTACGTTTTTGACGACTTCTTTGGGGAATCTCACGAAGGATCTGATTGCCCTGACTTTGCTATTTAATGCCGGCTGTACGTATCCGTCAATATCCGGCGTCCAGAATTCTGAATGTCAAGGTAACCTTGCTACTGGAGCATACTTGGGCTGTAATCGAAATCATTCTTCTTCATTCTGGTGGCAGCTGCACCGGATGGATTAATGGGGCCTGTAGGCACAGGAGGCAATTAAATTTGGCGGTAGTCCGGAGATTTAACCAATTAATAAATATAGCTCAGCTGAAACAGTCTCAAGGAATTCAAATTGTTCTATAAAGCTTTACATGCGCGGACTTGACACATCAGCTAAAGAAAACACAAAAAGGCGGGATTATATTCCCACTGCAGTAAATCATGACATTAGCAAATTGGTCTATCTCACAAAGAGATGATCATGAAAGCTCGGTTAACACCAATGACGACACGCTTATACCCATTGCGCATGTCACCGCAGAGCATTCGAGTACTCAGACGGTTTCTGTATGCTTTTACCAAACGTAAAAAGATATGTCTTGTGCGGTGTGACATTGAAAATAAGACATTAGTCTAAATAGTAGTAAACATCAGTAAAAACGTATAAACCTTAGCTAACCGAAATGTGTTTTATCCCACATACGTCAGTTTAAGAAGAAGCTTCGATGTCATTTGACATTTCTGAACATAAAGCCATTTTAACAGAGAAAGGCAGTTGACCACTGTTAGGGTGTAGTTCAAGCCTGTGGGCCCATTTAGAATACGACGCGTTCTTGCGACACACCCAAGAATGAGTTGTGTATACAGTATAGTGGAGACTGGATCACATGTCATCAATCGATTCCACGGGTCTCGGGGGTTACACCGGCTCTCCGCATGAGGACCGTTGCCGACCACGTGGACACTGCTCCTGAGGACGTGACCTCGATTGGAGTGGCTGGGACCGTCACTGCCCATATCATATACGACAACCAGCTAGGGCATTCAATGGTCAGTCGGGCTTGACGGCAAGCTTGACCATCCTTGACGACGGCCTCTCTGTGGTTAACTGCCTTATGAGCTGAGCTGGGATATCGGTCAGTTGGCTGCCATGGCCACAATTTGAGCTTTGTAACTTAGTTAATACAATGACATCTTTAACAAGGCGTCGAGCGGACACATACGGAAATAGCAATGAATCCCATGTGATTTGGAACGTTGACCAGGCCTATTTGTACCTTGAAACGCTTAAAGAGACAAGTCAAAGACTGTGGGAATTTGGAATTATGCAGAATATTATATCCCTGAGAGTTTCTAAAAGTGATAAACTAATTTAACTGTATGAAGTAAAAGATTTTGTCTTGAATGAGATGCGGCAAAATCAAGGCTCAATATGGTCACTTACAGCAAAGAACACAATTCATTAGACTCGGTACATAATATATATGGAGGCGAATTGCAGTGAAGTCTTTTGAAGCCAGACTGGTTGCTATTGATAACCTATCGATGCCCTGATGTGGAAAAATTCGAACAAAGAAAGAAATATAAATAAAATCGCGGCGAACGCCGCTTTCGGGAGAACTGACCGTGCGGGGTCATCGAAGGGGAATTTTATCTAATATTGAACTTGTATATATATAAATATTGATCGGTATTAATACCCAGAGTGTGTGCACTTTTCCCATTGGTACCTGAACAGTACATGCACACGGCTGTACAAATCCGCCATTGTCATCCTGGGTTCACACAAGGGTCAGTGTTCTTATATAGAAGCCGACTGCGTCACGCGCAGGGGGTGGCCCTACTATAGAAGTTACCAATACAATTAAGTGAGGGAGGTAATCGATCGATGCAGTGTTGCCCCGGTCAATCATTCTGGCCAGGCTAATGCCATTTGTTACATGTCACAGTAATCTAGTCACGGGTGTATATTACACGCTCGCCTCGCCATTAAAATGACGCCCATATTCAGCAACGTATGGCGTCCCAGTTCAAAATTTTAATTCAGAACAAGTTGCTTACTTATATACTCAATAATTTAAGAACAAACTTTTTCCTTATCTTTTTTTTTGGACAGCAACAGTAAATCGGACGCAGCTGAGCTGTTCCGGTTATAATCCGTTTTAATACTAAACCAAACAGACGCTTCCCTTCCTGAAAACAAAGACATGCGTGTTAAACGCATCCTTATTCTCTACTACTCCCCTCCCCCCCCCCCCCCCCACCCGCTCCAACGTCCATCCACCCTTATACGCATTCTAGTATGCTACTGCTTACTTTGTCGCGGCTCCCAGTCATTCACCTTGGCGAAGTATGACCTTGGTGAGATTTAATATGCATTTTGTATATACCCTGTCGAAATGTGCCTTGGTGACATTTTGAGATTTGTACATTGGTCATGCCTAGACGAAATGTGCCTTGCACAACATTTACCTAACCGTGCTCTGGCCACGCTGAATCTTGCGAATTGCATATCCTTGTCGAGATTTCAGAAACTATATATTTGTCTCATTGCACTGGGGAATTGTAAATGTGTCACATAGTCTAGGAGAATCGTGCATTATAGTTATAATTTGGTGATGTGTCTAAGTAGGTGAATTATGAAACATTTGACACGTATTTGTCAAGACTGTGTAATTCTTGAAATTGTGTGAAGCATTATTTGATTTATAATTTGTTTGAGCTTTGTGAAGTCTTGTCATATTTTCGCGCGTTCCGCGGCAATTAATTGTCGGATTGTTTTTATCTGTTCTTGAGGCCGTGTTAGCCTACATGTTCCTCCGCACAAATAATCAATTAACATATACATGTTAATGCTAGTGGGATGGACACGAGAAATACTTAATGATAATCTAGGAGTGTTGAATCCATACATAAAGATAACAAACAATTGTTTTAAACGTATTATTTTAAACTTCGGATGACGATTTACTGAACTAAGGTTTTCTCAGCTATAGAGTGCTTTCGCAATATAAAACGATTATTTCTCATGAAATGTACATGTGCGAACAGTTTTCTTTGATGTGATGACACAACAGGGATATTCATCAAAGTTTACCCGAAAGAAGAGAGACGGAGACAATTGCACTAGCAAGGATAATAATCCCAAAAACTTAAAAGGCTTCGTTCTCAGGGGAATACACGAGTCTGATACTTACCGAAAGCCAATAATCTGAGCTTTTTTTGTTAAATATAGAAACATTGATTAGATTAGCGAATATAGGGAGTGTTTGCCAAAAATCTCCAGTATTATGCCTTAAAGCAATGTAGAAGACTTAACGTTTAAACTGCAAGTGCTGGAAATTTCATGATCAGAACAGGAAAGAACTTGAACTGTGAACCTCAAGAAAAAATACAAAATCATTAAATATATGTACGCAAGTTTCATGTATGCGCTTTCAAACAGGACAAGTAGTTGTAAAAGAGACACGTGTAAAGCTATACACGATTGAACATAGGCTCTCAATATATCGCAGTCATTAGATAGAAAAAGAATCCTGCAATTGCGAAAGTGTTTAAACATCGCCTTTCAGGTGGAACCGTTATTACAACCAGAGGAATTACTCAATTTAATTTGTAATTCCCGATATTGTAGGAAAGCAAGGTTGGTCTTTAATTTGGTGTTGTGGTGCCATTATCGGGTTATTCAAGACGAATATACAACATGTAATGAGCTTTAATAAGGTCATCAGTTAATACAGCTTGCCTTACGTAAAGTTTTGGCAAACCCTGTGGCTATCAACGTCAGTTTTTGGCTGACGAGGGCGCACAATACAACAATACCCAGCCTGCTTGTTAGATTATCCCCTTCTCCCTTTGTGTTGACCCACTAGCCGAATTTTCTGCCAATCGTTGGTCATAAGCTAGAATGTCCAGTGCAAAGTGTGTGTGTTTAAACTTGCTTCGGCACACGGGCAGCAGTAGGAAGCCTGGACACCCGGACTACCAGCTGTAAGAACAGTTGGCTTAACGGACTGTGTTCTCAGCGATTAGAGCCTGGCGGTGGATTTCCGCTAAGACGGACTTGACGGTTAGAGCATGGAATCCGTTCACCCGATGATGGGATTACGGCACCAGTGCCGTCAATTAATCCGCTAGCCAAGGCCGTATCTGACCCTGGCTTGAGACGGGGGTCTTAGTTCAGCACTAAATCCGGAAAAACAACGGGCAGATGGGAGTGAGAGTCGAGGTGGTGGGGGGGCGGGGGAGGACGGGGAGATCATGGCGGAAAAGGCGATCAATTGCTAGCGCCCGTAAAATGTCATCATCGAAGAAACAGAACAATGAGTTATATGTTAACAACAGTAATGGCTCGTTTAATTGACAACCTGTGGATGGTCGTGGGTTTTCCCCGGGCTGTACCTGGTTTCCTTTCATCCCAATACTAGCCGCCGTCGTATAAATGAAAGGTTCTTGGGTAAGACGTAACCAATCAAATAAATAATTAAATAGATTTGTCAACTGCTACATGCATGTTCATGCGCAAATAAACAGGCCTTGAAAAGGCCTTGTACAATTATTCAACGATGCATGAGGGTAACTCACCTTTTTTTTTTTTAAAATTGCAAATACAGTACCCCGAGGCGATACATTAGCTAGTACATATCTTTCAGTATTCAAAATGATGTTTAGTCTATATGCATTACTTCTTTGCTTATAAGAAAAACTCCTTAGGTGATATAAGGTTAAAAAGAGCGTCTTTTCCTTTAGCATTATTACATGAATAATAAGTATTCTTGCCGAATGACGATTCCGCTTATGGAATATGTACATGTTTTAGTGTCCATGCTTATTTGAATGCCGGTGATTTGTACACGGTGTGTCTCTATCTGAAGTATATATATGTATACGGACGTCAAACTGACAGAGTGATAAGTTGTCGTGGACAATGTATGGGGTACTTGTCCCGGCACATTTCTGATTGTGTGTATCTATACCTATGCAAAAGCCGTCTACCTGTTAATTGGGGTTTCAAACGCGCCACAGACCAAAATAAATCACCTATAATTTCGTCTGTTCACCACCTGGGTCCGTATTTATTATATAAGTGGCTATATATCGTAGATTTTTGACGATCGGCGCAATCCAATCGAATCTTAGCATTTAGAATCATTTAAACATTAAAGCAGTACATTTGCGAGTCTGATATTTACTGGATGCCAACAATCTGAGCTATTCTTAGTAAATACAGAAAATATGAATTGATTGGAGAAAAAGGATTTTTTCCTCCAGAACAGCCTGTTTAATCAACGTAAGACTAAAGTCATTAATTGCACTTGCTGAAAAAACCACACTCAGAACAGGAAAGTGCTTAAACTAAGGTTGGTACTTTGCTCTGCAAAGATGAATCTGCCTACAAACTTGCGAGAACAACACATCTTAAGACTTTGATAATTATGGACCCTGTTCTCGTACAGCTGCCGAGAACACAGCATTTGACCGCGAAAGGATACATATATGCCTGTTGTCACAGTGTGCATACTTATTCGTGAAACAGGGGTCTCCGTGGCCCAGTTGATTAGCTCGCTAGCGCAGCGTAATGACCCAGAAGCCTCTCACCAATGCGGTCGCTTTGAGTTCAAGTCCAGCTCATGCTGGCTTTCCTCTCCGGTCCTCTCTTCTGCCCGGTTTCCTCCAACCACACTACTGGCCGCCGTCGTATAAGTAAAATATTCTTGAGTACGGCGTAAAATACCAATCAAATAAATATTCGTGAAACATGTTTCAAAGTCACGGATATATCAAGGTACAGTAGTTCTTCAACGGCCCTGTGTCACACTTCGAATACAGCTTAGGTCAGATTTCTCTAGACTCGTATACACAATTTCCTCGCCCATGCACCAAATTAAATAAATAAAATCATGCATTTGCAAACGTTTTTTCTCCATAGGGTACCGCTCTAGAGATTTTGTGGCAAGTACGAATATAAACTCGCTGACAGGATAAGATGTTTGGTGTGATTATATGAAAGGAAGCCACTGTTTTCATTGCTGTGCCTTGGAGCTATATTTACTTGCTTCATTATTTAGAGGCCTTTCGTAACGGTGCCTTTCACCTGATCCCAATAATCAGATTGGTTTGTGATTATTATGGTTAACCCTTATAATCCTCATCAATACAACTGCCTTTAAGGCCTCTTCATTGTATAGCCATAAGGCTGGCTCTCCCTGTTTGTTCTGTATACGTGTACAATAGAAAACGTTAAAAAAAGCCGGAATAAATATGATTTACACTGCTATTCACGTCACAACTTCACACATGGTCCCCTAAAAAGGCGACTTCAAATACATACCTTTCGTCTAATCCACTGAGTTATTTTAAGAAGGTGTATGAATGTTCAGAAAAATTACCGATAATTTTTTCCTCTCTATATATCTACATGCTGTGGTTATTTCAGGAAATTAAGCCGTTTGTTCATAAACTAAAGGTGAAATAAATAAATAAATATAACTTGCAGCAATGTCTTAACAAAGGTTGTCCAAGTATGAGCTGTTGTAAAATGAAAAACAAATCTCTTGGGAGATATTGGTGATAATTACAAAAGTACCCAAAGTTACAAAATTGGTTCAAAATTGGCTTTCGATTATATTTTAAATTTCTCTCAGTTATACCGTTTTGTTATATGTAACGTATATGTTCATTTTCATGAAGAATTACTGAGTGTTATAGTGCTTTGGGTATATCAGGCTGTCTACACTTGATATCCCCCACATGTGTATATAGCTCATAATGACAGACTGATAGCTTAATGGTCCCCTGCTGATTGTTATCACGAACGCTCTAGGTTTGAAATCTAATTAGATGTTCACCTGTCATATTTGTACAATGACAGGCTGGGCCAGGAGGGCAATATAAGAGCTGTTATTTAGCGAGACCTTTGACCTCTCTATTATACAAAATAAATAAGCAAACAACAAGCACCTAGCATTACGCCTACGGTGCTGTATAGGTAAAACTACGTGTGTAGTATGTACCATATACCATATACCACGTAATCCCCTATGCCCCGTATATGAACCCCATCTGTAAGTCAGACGTTTTAAACATCTTAAAACGAATATTTAGTCAATTAAACCTTCAAGTGTATTCGGCCATGTTTGATTTTTTTTTTTTTTTTTTTTTTGATTGGTGTTTTACACCGTACTCAAGAATATTTCACTTATACGACGGCGGCCAGCATTATGGTGGGTGGAAACCGGGCAGAGCCCGGGGGAAACCCACGACCACCCGCAGGTTGCTGGCAGACCCGGCCATGTTTGAAGTAGTATGTAAGCACGTGATCTGGCTGGCTGCGTATTTGACAATGACAAATGTCATCTTTGACACCCAGACATTTGTGTATGCTGTTCTGTGCATGTACATGAAGGCACAAGATTGCATCATTGGTTATGCATACTTTTTGCTATCAGCTTGGTTATAAATGTCTGTGGCTAACATAAGAAGAAAATAGGCCTATCGACCTGCATTTGGTCTTCACTCACAAATCACTAAGGTTGTCATGTAGGAGAAAAGGGAAGGATCATGGTTTACTCTGCGGTATACTCGGTTTCCTGTGGGATCTATTCCACCCATTAATACAACCTCGTCATTGTATTAGTAGTCTCCTCGTATTGGGTATACAGAAAGACAACAAAATAAAAAACAATAAATAATTAAATAAGGAAAAAAAACATAATAATAAAAAATAATAATAATAAAAAAAGCAATCATCACCATTTAAGTTACATGTATTTCTACGCAGCCTCTTTTGAGAGTGATCAATGTATAGAATTTTCGATATAAGTAAAACTTTAAAGAATAGTTTCCATGATCTGGATTTTTCCTCGTGTTTTCTAGCATCGCATGTAAATCCTTCTGTTCCTATATTTGCACGAGTTAGGTTTTACTCCTGACATGTTATTCAACATAAAAGTGAGTGAGTGAGCGAGTGCTTGGAGTTTAACGTTGTACTTAACCATTTTTCAGTCATATGACGACGAAGAAATCCTTATAGTGCATGTAATGTGCCTCCTTGTTGCAGGACAGATTTCCACTGCTCTTTTATCTAGTGCTGCTTCACTGAGACACCTGACCGAAGGCAAGTAACGCGCCCTGCCCGAGCTATTATACTGATACAGGTCAACTAGTGGTTGCATTATCCCCTTCATGTTGAATTCCAAGCGAGGAAGTTACAACTTCCACTTTTAAAGTCTTAGGTGTGATTCGACCTAGGATTCAACATAAAAGAAGAGCATTTGTATATATAATGGAATGTGTGCAGGCTATTATGATGCAATTAACAACTCGAGGATGTATCGAACATATGCGACAAAATTCCCAACGAAATGCTGAAGGCATTTATCATTTCCTCCCCCATTGTGCCATTTTTGTAGCCCTTTGTTTTCTACAAAGCAGAAACCTGATGATGTCTGCGTGAAAAAAGAAAACATTCATATTATTGTGTTTTCCGTATGCAAATGTATACCCATGGTTTATACGTCTTTGTTTGCATGTACCTAGTCTTTTAACGTGTATGACATTGGTGAGGCCGCTAATTTTGCATGCACATGTCTGCACAAATGTGCTATAAATCAAATTCTACGTCGAAAACATTGACTTCACTCATTCCATTATATTAATGAACATTAGCGAACACTTCACGCCTCCACCCGCCGTCCTTATAACACAAGCGGTTTTTGCCTCTGGATTCTGACAGCACTGAGCCTGAGGCCACACAAAACCAGAACAAAAGAAATCAATCATTATAATATGTAAATTAGATGGTATAGGCTACCTTTTAACCCTGTTAGCGGTGGTACCTGTTAACAAAACATTACAACAAAAAGTACAATAACGTAAAACACCATGAGAGGATTGTCCAGCCACGTGGGTGAGCACGACGAGCACCTGTTCTAGCCTGACCATCTGGACGTGCAAACAAGCGCCTGACAGATGAATGGGCAGGCATCAACCGGTCAAACCATCCTGGTCAGTGTCTGTCACATATACCGCACGTGCAACCTATCTAAAGGCTATCTAACTGTCCATTGTCAGGTATCTGTGAAAGGCTCGATAATCAGGGTTCTATTACAGCTTACTGAAGTCGTTGAACACCTCATCCCCATGTATAAAAGAATGCACACACTCCTTTCCCCCAACCTACCCCGCAAACATATTGTATATAATGCAGCTTTTAACGGTTTGTGTAAGCAAGGTCGTCTGTTTAACAAATTAATTAAACGTGATGTAATCTAGATAAATGGCCGAAGATTGTGGTAGGACTGTATGAGTACAAGTATATACCGGTACCTCATTTTAAAAATGAAATCAATCAATATATTTACATGAGTTTTCAATAATTAATACACCACATGCATGCAGCAGGGGCATGGCTACACAGTTAAATTTCAAGAAATAGCCTACACTTGCATGGACAGTTTGCATACATGCATACAGCCAGCAATGAGTCTTGATTACATCAGTTTCTATATGTTGAACTGAAACCGAAGCTATAACTTGACAGATCTATTGACTTGTCTAGTGTGTGCTTATATATCACGAGACCGTATTGATTAGAGCGCTCATGTGACTGGTGCGCTATACCCGGCGATGAAATCAGCTCCATTTTAACCTCAGAAAAAACCCCAATGACGTCAGACGCTCACTTAAAAGATACGAACATACCAGGATTACGAGAAGTATCTCCTGAGTGTGGGAGTGTGGGTGGTGTGCGTGACAGGTGGGGTGAACTGTTATAAAAATATTCCGATACATTTCCCCAACACCTGAAATGACATGTTGTTACCTGTATCGTCAAATTGCACAAACCATGACATGCAGAAAATAGAACGCAAAACCGAAAGTGCAAATCAAATGTCAGTGTGAAAATATACAAGTGAATGACTGAATATATGACCAAAAGTGTATGTTATAATATGTTACCATCGGCATATTGTACAAACCAGTGCCTGTATATTCAACATTTTTAGTTACAGGTCAAACTGGTAAAGTGTTGTATGCCAGCTACCGCTGCCTGAACCGCAGATAGGGATCGACGAGCAATGAAATATACATGTTTCTCACTCTGTACATGTATACATATAGATGATGACAGGCCGGCGAACTGACAGTCAGCCGTGGTGGACCACGTGGTTCTCAATAGCTTTCACGCGGGCAAGTTGCCAACGACCCAGGTCAACATGCCGGTCTAGGCCATGTGCGCTCTCACCACAGTGACAGCTTACGCATATACATGGTGATCTGCAAGACAGGGTGAATAATGCCGGAACAGGTCGTTAAAATCAATTAATCTAAATTACATATACATGTAGATGTACAGCCAGAATTTACAACACATGTTCAGTGGACTAAATGTCATAAATGCTTTTAAAGCTGATACATGCACAATATATACCAGCATGTCACATGGAATCTCTCTACAGGCATGCATGTGAGATCAGCTCATGGAAGAATTCATAAATTAAACCTATAACTTCAATATGGCGTATAAGGCCTGATATCATGTACGATATATATATATATATATATATATATATATATATATATATGCATGGATTAACCAAGAAATCAGAGAGTGTTATTATCATTACATTAAAATCAATAAAAAGCAAGAAATACGCCAGTCATATTTATTACGTATTAATTGAACAAGAAAGAAATGTAATTTTTATGAATATTTATCTCGGTCGAATGAAAAATTATATGTCAAATGTAAGTTTATGACGACAATTATAATTATAGCATATATACAGAACAATGTATATAAACTCAGACTTGTTATGTCCTGTGCACCTATCAAAATTCAACTGACGTGACATAACGTAACCTACACATGTTTCTAAAGCAAACGTCTCAAAACTAAACATCAACGTTTATTGCTTAACTAACAAATGAACAAGTACATGTATTTTATTCCTAGAACTTCATTTAGATGAAATACATATGGAACTTTAGATGTGGAGCTGTGTATGTGAATTGCATTCACAAGTATTTGAACCTATATACTACAAAGCCTACAAACTAACTATTAAATCTGATGCATGGTTTTATTCACCAACAGCCTTTATTTTCCCATACTGGTATTATAATTAACAGCTCTGGTAAATCCTTTGACAAAATTAAGGGAGTTGAAAACTATCACTGTGTCAGTTTTGCTTGAGTCATATATATGGTTTATTTGTCATTCAGTCAGATGCTTCTGCACATATTTAGTGTATTCATTGTATAGAATACATCCATTGGCAGTGGATATGCAACCTGATATGTAAGTTCTATAGCTAATATTGATCTTACATCATAGGCGAGAATAAAGACTCAAATTAAGAAGAGATGTACATATTTATAGCCCGGGTATATACACGCCTGTGTAGGTGTTAATAGAGACCGGTCAGGTGTTGAGCATGTACAGGCTTGTTCACCGGGATAAAGTCTACCAGCCTTGCTTGTAGACCTGCCTACCTGACTGACTGCCTCGATTCGCCGTCACTGTTGGCATGCCCCAATGCACAATGACATCACTCTCGTGACGTTGGCTCTTTCGATTTTTCTGTTGGGAAAACCCACTTGGTAAAGCCGGCACATGCTGTTTATCTGGCAGGCCACGTGGGTTGAAGCGAGCTGGGCCAGCCGGTTATATGGATAGCTGAGCCCGGCTGGCTTGACACACAAAATGAGCCGCACAACACAGCGAAAGCCTATAGCCCCCATCCTCTCCATGCCGCAGTTTACACATATTGTTAATTGTTATAGCATGTCACTATAAAAACTAAGGCAGCGCTTCATGCCAAGCAAGGTTAATGTAACACAGCCAAAACGCCCGTACCCGTGTTGTGGAAAGTGTTACATAAGAAAAATATTACGTGTACATTTTTTTCTTTTCGATAATAATAATAATAATAATAAACATGAACAGTCCCATGCTGCTGCTCTCAAGATTCTCCAGTCATTCATTACGCAGCGTAATGACCCAATGCGGTCAGTGTGAGTTCAAGTCCAGCTCATTCTGGCTTCCTCTCCAGCCGTACGTGGGAAGGTCTGCCTGCAACCTACGGGTGGTCGTGGGTCCCTCGGGCTCTGTCCGGTTTCCACCCACCATAATGCTGGCCGCCGTCGTATAAGTGAAATATTCTTGAGTACGGCGTAAAACACCAATCAAATAAATAAATAAACAAACAAAATACAGGGTGGGCAAACATGGATGTGAAAAGTAAGAAATTTAACAAAAGTTAATCAGATACATCAATATATTTTTTAAGTTTACCAATACGATCAATAGAGAATGAATCCAGCTGTACATGTTTAAAGAATGCTGACAAAAATGAAAACTCCCAATTTTTTTTATATGTTTGTTTGTGTATGTTTATATTCGTTCATTTCTGTAGAACTCGTTCGGCAAAAATACTGAACAGCTTTCTGATTTACACTCTACACCCGTAACCAAAGAAAACTTGAAAGCAATCTATTTTATACATTCAAAATGTTTAAAGATTTTGTTAGAAAGATATAGGCCTATCTCCACCCCCATTTGCATTATTCATCTCCACCGTACAATTTAAGTTGGTTCATTTTCACATTTTGTGTTGTTTGTTTTTTTGCTGTTTTTTTTTTCGAGAAAAAAAAATGTTTTTTTTTTATATCTGTCCAAGCCATATGTATATACCGATTGAATTTGTCGTTGTTTGTAATGCAGGCTGCCTAAAGTTACATAACAGTACCTCTACAGCTGTTTCAGTAAAGACTCAGCTGGTTTGTTATAGCTGGCCTTTTATTGAACGTCAGAACAATCCATGCCACCCACTGGTGTGTGATAAGTTATGTTGCAATTTTATTTATTAAACACATGGTTGCTGCGAACTTCAAATCCGCATCGCCGTCCAGCATTATGGCGAGCAAGTGTGTTCTTGTGTACGTGACAATTGCCACATGCACCACATGTAAAAAGGCCCTTTTGACAAGTGTAACACTTAACCATGGTTTAACGGGCACGCTTAATCACAAACAAGCAATAATGTAGAGTGTTCCAAAACAAAACTTAAACAGAACTTACAGAACCGAAACAGGATATTTTATTTACCAAATTCAACACGTGTAGGCCTACATGTATATACCCCATGTCCTTCCGATTTCACACAACATAGGCCAGAGCTAGTTGTGTGCATGGTTTATTCTGACAAGTGCATCCAGTAAGTGCTTGTTTGTGTAGAGAAACAAGTTAGCTGAACGTTTGTAGCAGGCAGAATTAATGTAATGTTCATTCGACATCAAGAAAGCAATTGCTGCTTTCAACGAGAGAGGTGAGCAGATTGCAGGTGGTTTGACAGATTTCACCGAACTATTAAACGCCATTGGGCGTGGTGACTTACATGTGTGTTACACATGGCATTCTGTCATAATGGGTACGAAGCATTTCATTGGCCACTTTTCTACCAGCTGACGTCAACATTAATATTCATAAGCACGTGACTGCGCTTAGCCAAGCATTGAGCTCAGCCTTGAGCATTATTCAAATCGTAAGTAAACAAACTGCGGGCTCTCCTCTCAACGTGCACCTTTCATATCAGTCCAAAACAAACCGTGACTGCTCGCGGACCACTCAGCAGCTCACCGTACAGTTCACCATTTTTATTTCAGCTTAGCCGATCTTTTGCATTTTAACCGAAAATGTTGAGTATTGCTCAGCTTATCCAGGCAGCTGAATTTCTGGAGCGGAGGGAAAGAGGTAGGAAGCCGATTTTGTGCAGAAATGTGATTATTTTTATGCCGAGTCTGCCACGTTGCATGGCAAACTGACAACCACTTGACAGCTCGTTTCACGTGTGGATATTTGTCTCTTTGCAGAAGCAGAGCATGGATATGCTTCCACTTTGCCAATGCCAGATGAAAGTAAGAGAAATAGAAGCAAGCCAAAGAAGTCTCAGGGAAATAGGTAAGTTATTTATGAGATATAGGAATTTTTTTACTACAGTTATTCATGTGACTATTTTGTGCCTAAACAATCAGCTGATCGACAGGGTGAGGCCAGTGACAACGTGAGGTTTGATGCCACAAATCAGACTTATGTGCCATGGAAAAGCCATACCCACGACATCAATGTTCTTGGCTCCCACTCTCATTCATTTTATTTTTAAATGGAAGATTTCTGAGGCCTGTACCGCTCGTGTTACGTTTGTAGAACGCCGGGGCATCAAACGGCCGCCATGTTGACTCTATGCTGAAAATGACGTCTGCCGTGGAGTTATTAAATCTTGTCCATTTTGTGGGCTGAAGCTTCCCACTGTGGCAATCTGTGAAACATTCATTGTAAAAACTACGAGGTTATGAGAATATTCTCGGCGGTAAATGACAATCTGCCTCTCTAGAATCGAAGGATAGGTCGATACTTGCTTTGTTGACAAATGATACAGCCAGGGCACAGCGATCTGCTTTTAACCAGCGTAGCATATATTTCTCACAGGAAAGACTCAGTATTCGTGCAAGGGGCAGATCGAATTATGGCCAGCAGCCGAAACAGTGTTTCTATAATGTCTAACTAGGAAAATGACATCAGCAACGATAACCGCCAAATTGTGAGACCGTTTTCAACGGCTCTTTTTGGCGGGTTGACTGCTTTTTTGTTCCCACATTGGGTCTTTCTAACCTGGGCTCCTGTTGTATCATATATAATGGCCGTATGGACATACTGTTGACCGCGTGTTGGATGATATATTGTCAGATTTTGTTCTCCTCGGCAGTTAGGGGTTTGCGAATATTTTCCATGCAGGGATCAGTTTGACGTTAAGATGAGCGCAGGCCGGTGTGCGGATGTCACTTACAGCCATGTGTGTCGCTCGGCGAGTCATGTGGCCTCGCTGATGTTGGCTTAGATTGCTATTTTTAGAACACCAGAGTTCACCGGAACGTATGTCGGTTTTTCAGCATAAGAATACCTACTTATACTTGCAGTTTTGTTCTAACATTTTCAGAGAGTAATTTTTTGTTTTGATTTGTCGTTTCAGATCAACACATAACGAACTGGAAAAAAATAGGTAAGTTGCTAACTTTTCTAAATTGTTTCGTCTTGGAATGCCATTACCCCCCCTGCGATCGTTCATGTTTGGACTCGTCTTCGAGGTTGTTAGACCCAGATTACCCTCACTAAAATAATGCCAACCAAAACAAATCTATCGTACGGAATTCGGTGCTGTATTCTGTCGGTTGTAAGAGGTTTACGAAACTTTTTTATTATTTATTTACGAAGAGTATGTTGAGTATATTCAGTAAAGTTCTATATGGACTCGGTTTCACCATTTTTAATCCTTGCAGGAATATAAGTTATTATACTGGCGATTTTCTGTGGTTAAAATTGACCTAAGACGGTTCATGCGTCACGAGTTGAAGTTGACGGGCCACATGGGCCACTGATGTATTCCAACATATTTAACCTCGACCCACCATGTGTCATTTTCCCACATTTTACCCTTCGGTGAACCCCGTCTTAAGTGTTAGGTTGGGAAATTTAGTGCAGGCATTTTGAATTGTTACACAGTGACATTTCATTTCACTTCACCTCACTTCTGTGTGAAAGTGAACATTTTCAAACTTGGAATGGTAAAAAGGCTTGTGAGCTGTGCTTTGTGTGGAATTCAAGTTTTTAAGTCTTGCTACAGCAGATGAGCCCAGCTACTGCTCACTCAGTCATGTTAATATGATGGTGTTATCTTGGAACGTACCACCCAGAAACTTGGTCAGGGGGTGATAGTGTGCCGACTGCAGTTGGCACGCTGGGCTGGGGGCAGCTGTTGTCAAGGGCAGCCGCAATTTTAGCAGATCACATGATAACTATGCCTTTCCCTTTTAAATAGATTACTCATAGAAAATAAGAAAAGTGAGAACAGCATGTAATACGTGATAGGTTTATTGTTATGCGCTTTCCATTATAATTTGAAATGTTGAGTTTTGTTTTTAAATCTTCAGTTTTCTTTGGCTAATTTATATATACATGTAATTGAAAGATGCAAGGAGAAATAAGAAAAACAGGATATTGTTAAGATGAATAGTTGCATGTTTATTTATTTTTTATTTTCGTAATTTTTAGCCAAATTATGCCATTTATGTAACGACATTAGACATACATTACATGTACAACAGTGACCTGCGATGGTTTTAAGAATAATTCTTTGTCAATTAAAATGTCTCCTTGATCATTTTCAGGAGGGCACATTTGAGAAATTGCCTGGAAAAATTAAAAGATATGGTGCCATTAGGTAGAGAGAGCTCAAGGCATACAACTTTGGGTTTGTTGACTGAAGCGAAATCTTTTATCAAGGTAGGTTTTGTTGATCAAATTTCGGTAGTTTATGGAAGCATTTCCAGTTCAAATAAAGAAGTCATGACCTATTCATTGATGATAACAATTATTTCTAAAGATGTGATTTTTCCAGTACTGAAAGGGAAGTCCAGAGAATAGGGGCCACACTGGTTAATAACTTATAGTTTTTGGTACATAAGAGGGTGTCTTTGAAGTTTCTGTAGAGTAAGTGTCATTGGAAAGGTGAAGATCCTGAACCTACCTAAGGGCTCTTGCTGACCAAGTGAGTTATTGGATTCTGGTTTAAGCCCACTTAGCCCTTGAGCAGGCCAGTGGGGTCCTGAGAATTGTCAGGTATTCATCATTGGTAAGACTGAATACCACCATAGAAGTTAAATATTCTTCAGTACTGCATGAAACAAGTAAATTAAAAATATTAACTAATCTAAAATGGAGTTGGTGGTTCCTTAATTTCCAAATTGGTTAATCATATAAACTTTAAATGTTGTTCTAGTAAACAAAATTCTTCTTTCATTAATTCATCCTAATTTACTACATATCTGCTGTGTTTTTTAGTAGAAATGTGTTGTAAATGCAATTGTACTGTAAATGACAAAAATTTAATTTTTTTGCCATGTGTTTTGGTATTTTTAGAACCTAGAAGAAAAAGAACGAAAGCAGGCATTTGCTAAAGAAGACCTTAAAAGGGAACATCGCTACCTCCAGAGAAAACTAGAAAGATTATCTCAAGGCCAATATAGAACACAGGAACGCAGCATTAGTGAATGTAGTACCTCAACTAATTCCAATTCCGCATCTGAATCTGGTAAGCATTTGTTCGAAAAAGAAGTTTCACTTTGTATGCATTAACTAGCACAGATGAGTTGTTCATTAAGTTAATAATCACCTGTTTAATCACAGCAATTGTTACATTTTTTATTTGTATTGAGCAATAAGTCTTTATTAAAAAAAATGAAACTGAATGCTGTAAATTTTCGTAAAAAGGAAGTATCAAAGTTTTAATATTTGCTAAGGGTTATAAAATTCAAGACACTGTTTATACTCGGGTCAAGAAATAATGTTTTCATGTATCATTGTTCACTTAAATGTATTTTTGAGGTTTAGTGAGTTTAGTTGTCCTAATGTAAATGATATGTGATCAGTTTTGTTTCTGTACGTGTTTCAGATGAAGTCGACATCATTGGATTCAACAGTGCTCACAGTGATACAGATGACCACAGCAGCATTCAGAGTGTGGGAAGTGATGGTGGTTGTTCTGTAGATACAAAAAGGCTGTCTTTCGTTACAATCCCTGCCTCACTTTGATAGACCAGGAAACCATGCCCTAATTGAGGAAGCATAATTTCTTCATTCAAAAGAAATGTAGGATCTGGTTTGCACATTATATGCAAATTATATGCAGCCTGTGAATTAGTATTGCAACGAGTTGCATTGTTGACTGTTCTTGGAGGAATGCAGATCAACTATAGAGAACTGAAATTGATGTCCAAGGGCCATTTTGAATTCCTCTTGTTTCTCTCTTGAAGTATATGTACATTGTCCAGGCTTGGTTGGGTGACCCCTAAAAATATGGCCTTCAATATGTGCAGTTATAGAGGAGCAAGAGAGATAAATTGCAACAAGAACTGTGGATCATTTACAAGGAGTCCAAATTCTTAAAGGCAGCCAGGAGATGATGGAACACAAAGCATGCCATGGCGATGAACACCAGTTAAATGAAATACTCAGTAACTCAGCAACCTGACTGGAATGTAGATGACTTCTGTTCTATCCTCTGTTGGTTACCTGGATAACGTAACCATGCACATTTCCATATTCCTTTGCTTTGTTAACAAAATCAGTTTGACTTTGAAATCTGTGATTTATGCTAGCCCAAACTTCAACAACAACAACAACAAAAAGAAAAAAACCCAAAAAAACAACAACAACATATATTCTAATAACTCATATGAAAAACTCAGAAAGAAATGTTACCCTTAGACTGTTGAACATAGCATGCTGAAACACTGAAATCGCACAATGATGTTGAGAACATGTTAATTATGTTAAGAGTGGATAAGTATAAGCTCAAGGAAGAGGCGTATTTACTTACATGCTCAACTGGCCTTAACTGTGGAAGATGGGTAAGGGACTTACGGGCTTGAACATAATTTTGGAGTTCAGAGTTCTGAGTAATAGATGAGAATTCTCAGGCTTGTGCACAGTGAGTGTTGAAACCTAAATCAGTTCTGCATTGGTGCCAAAGGTTGTATTTAGTTTCCTTAATGTAGAATTTTATTATCTTTACGGAAGCTTTCATTTGAAGAACAGCTGCATATATATGTGTGTAGAAAAAAGACATTTTGAACAATGTGAAAATGTCTCATGCAAAGATCCTTGAGGCATATTGTCTTGACTCAAAAAAGTCTTACCAATAATTGCAAAAAGAATTCAGCTTTAAATTTAATGAATGGTGTCTGTAGGCTTAAGGAAAGAAAAACTTAACACTACTGTGTTGATGTTAATTTCTTGATGCAGATCTGTTTAAGTCCAAGGAAATCAAGCCCTTTCAAAATCAAAGTGTGCCGTAAATGGAGATACAGGACATCAGTCTGATTGCTGTATATTTATAGGATATGTCAGCCTTTACCTCTTGTGGCATTAACATGTAACTTGCAAAAGGTTAGCCTTGATTGGCTGAAAATGTCTTGCCAGTGTAAGGTTTCTTGCCTTTGTAAACCTACTGACTGACAGGCCAGTATGGATGGTAATTCAGAAAGTGCGTGTTACATTTTAAAAAGTTTAAACCATACATATGGTGAACAATACAGAGACCAGTCCGAAAATGTGCTTTCTCGGTGAGCAGTGTACATTCAAAAAGGTTTTTATGTACACAACTGCTGAACAAAATTATAAAAACATATTAAACATGCTGTGATATTGAAACTATATGGGGGCAGCTACACATGTACTGGCCAGTGCTGGGTGCTGGGATAGAGCATGGTGGTTGCTTACACCACATACATCTACTGGTGTGCTTGAGATTGTAATGGCGTGATGCTCTCTTCTGTTCCTGGTGAGTACATAGATTGCATTTATGTGTGCGCTTGTTCTTCCTGCCCGAAATCCTGACTGATCTGTTGGGTCATTTTATCTCGAGGGTCCCAGATACATTATATACTACAGTTCAGGGCGTTCATCCAACATATAATGTATCTTGTTCATTTTGTCTTGTTCAGAAAGGGTAAACTTACAAGTGCACAGATCAGTTTGCAAGGCGGCCAAGTATGCAGTTTTTTAGTTGTGTTGTCAGCGTAAGTCTTATGTGGGAACCTGATGCTGAAGATCAGCTATATGGACCATTTGTAATTATTTCCCCTTAAGTTCCACGACTACATGATTTATAAGGAGAAAATTGATCTCAATGAAATATCATCCTTATTTTATAGGTTCTGTGCAATTCTTACAATTTAGCACCCCAGTGCCCTCTTTTTTTTTTTGTTTATTCTTTCTGTCAGTGGAAGTGGTGACGTTTTCAATGCGACTGTAGTTGGAAACATTCACTTACGAGGGGTGTGCACCATTTTAGACTGCAACTGGTCATGAAGAAAAGACTAAATATCAAATCCTGCCACGATTTTAAATACTGTGGTGTTGATGGTACGACTATTTAGAGATTTTTAGGCTGTGTCTCGGACAAGTGCTAAAAATTTTAATATAAAAGGTACAGTTTTATTGTTATTAATAATATATATATATATATCTATATAAAATATGTATTTTAGCTGTAGGGGGTATGTGAACAATTTCCCAAGTTATACATTCAGTGTTTGAGTGTTCAGGAATAAAATTCAGTATTTTAAACTTAGATGTCCAGTACACATTAACCTTCCCCCATATGTCCGTTATGGTTAAGTACTCTTATCATCTAGATTTCAGAAACAAAGAAAAAAACATTGTTAATGGTAGGAAACCATCGGGTTAGATGGAATATACCAGGTTGAAAATAATTGTGAACTTGGCAAGTTTTATCTTGGCCTCGTGGAAGCGGACAGAAATTCAGTTGCATGTGTAATTACGGGTTTGTACCAATGTGCTTTCTCTCCTGCCATAAATTGATACGATCCGAGTCAGGGATTCATGGTGCTATGCCTATCGTTTTGTGATGTGGACGCTTCAACTGGAAGTAACCTTTACCAAAATAGGCTGGACAATCCTCTGATACTGGAAAGAGCACACAGTGAATATAGCCAAAGGAACACGCTATCAGTGAATATAGGCCTCTGCTGTCCCGCCAAGCTGTTTGCAAGGATTGGTACAATAGAAACATGCTACTGTACTTTTCTCTCCATATTTTGTTATGTGTAATTCCTGAATCAATAGATTGACCAGTTACTTTGTTTTTGACTAGCGTGTAATACACAGGGATCTGTTTACTCCTCCTTGTTTTCTGTCCAAAAAAATCCTGTGTATGAATTTATTTAATTGTCATTGGATCTGTAAGCTGATGAGCTACAGAAGGATCAGTGTATAGACTACAAGTGGCTAACTCAACTATAGATTGTAAATTTATGTTAGTTGTTACAGAATGACAGCCTCTACAAGTGTGCAGTATCTACTGTTCATTGTAAGTCTATTACTGGTGCTGGTAGCTCTAGGAAAGTAGAAACTCTTCTCTTGTGTACATAAAACATTAATATTATTGTTCATGTTCTCATTTGCTGAGAATTAAAACCTTTCATTACTTGCATTTGTTGTTTCTTATTGTGAAATGTGTTCTTCTTTTTTAAGTACATATGCATTGATTTGACTAATTTTAGAGATTAAGAAGCCCACCTTTAGATCATCGAAAACTGCTTTGCTTTTGCTGCATCAACAAGGTTGCATGCTCAAATCGAGCTCTACCTGGTTTGGGTTGCAGCCTCAAGTGAGGAGGATTTCCACTTGCCTGGCAAAAGTTTTATGCAAAGTAAACCTGACAGCTATTGTTTACTGTAAGAAGTGAAAAAAAAAAATACAGCCTTGGGTGTCATTGCAGTAAATGAGTAAACACAGATATAAAGGTTACAAGATATGTATTTGTTACGTAATTTTGTATTGTACTGTTAATGTACTGACTTATGACTTGCTGAAAATGCATCTGTTCAGTAAGTGTCTGTTCTGACCGCAAATTGTCACACTGATGGGTGCACAAAACAGTTAACGTTGAGATATTAAGCTTCTTGTTCTGAGTTCCATCGTGTGTTCCAGAAGCATGTGTCGCAGTCTGATCATGCCAAACCCGCCGTTGCCTTGTTAAGGGACAATCCCAAAACATCAGTGCATGCAGTGAATTTTGCACAAACAACCCACAGAGTCAATCTGGAGAAATCTGTTCGCATAACACGTTCACAGTACATTTGTTGGTTTGCTGACAAACCGGTTGGTCAGGGACCGTTTAGATACCACGTATGCATTTAGGATTGGAGAGCGTAAATGCCAGAGCACTGAAGGTATAATAAGGCATCAGCTGACAACATACGTCAGTTTGTGTATTATTTACCTGGGCTTACCAGTCAATAAGCTACATGTATCTACTATAGGCTATACGTCTGTATGCCGGGCAAACCGCCCATATGTAGGTCAGACGTCCCGCAAGACCAGCTAATGGACACACAGCGTATCCAAGAGATCATATATAGTATAATGACAAAGGAGTACACATGCCGCTGCGGCTTTAGTAAAGTATAAGCGAAGGAAGATAAATTAAAATAGGGTTGATGAAATGAGTAGACAGGTACCGGTACGTCATCCGTCAAACAGGCGGACATCTAAGCTCACATACCAAACCTGCTGAAGAATAACTGACTACAATAGAACGCTTTTCAGTGCCATGTCTCGTGGTCATATACCAACAATGTCTCAGTGCAGGTCAGGTTACCACGCTTTCACATTCCGGTTCAGTTACTAAGCCACAGAGAGGGGGATAACAAAAAAAAATATATATATATATATATACATACATCCATGGCCCAGGATTTTGAAGTCAAAATTTCAAATCACTTTAAAATTGTTATTTCTGAAGTAACAAGGTGAAAATATTGCTCCACAATGTAAGTTCTGAGTAAGTTATATCAGAACAAATTTGCGCTGAAATAACGGAAAGGAACATACCAAATTTCATGGTTTTTGACTTAAATCTAAGATCGATTTAGGATCTCGGTCCCGAGTCCCGAGCACATGAAAGTGTACAATGAGTTCATATCAAATGACACTGGCATCGAGGCAATTATATTACGCTGGATATCTCCAATCTCTTACAAAATCACAGACAAAACCGATAAAACACAAAGAAAACATTTACTTCATTTGTCCTTCAATTTATGTCCACGCCAATACTTTTAAAGTACACTACAAATGGTTAAAACCATCGCCAGTAAGCCCGCAACAAAGTTCTTCATGTATGGGCCCATTTCTGCATTAACACTGTAGGCTTTCTTTCACAGAGCTCTTCGGAAAAACTGGATACTTAGCACCCACAGGATATTCGTTAGGTGCAAACTCAGCTGAACATACCGATTGCGGCACACCATGCTCACATGCCACCTGCCGGAATGGTGTCCGAACTAGGTCATGCCGGCTAACAGCATCTATACCACAAACCTTTACCGTCTATCTAGGTCACACGCTGATAGACCAAAATACGGGGTATAAACAAGTCCATCAAGCTGTGGAGATAAACCTAGAAATCCAATGCCACTAGACCAATCTACACTGTTAAACTCACTAACATTTCTCAGCTTTGTCAGGCTTCTTTTTACCCGCTGTCTCGTCTGACGTACAATGTTCTGGACTTTCTTATCAGTAGCTTGTGGCACGGCTCCAACTGTTTCTGTACGAGGACTGTAATGACATCTTTCCTAAACAAATGTCTCTCAATAAAAATTGTCCTCGAGCATAGCGTTTGATTCGCTTTTATCATTTGGAGGTAAAAGATACCCTTCTATGCAAATATAGCCAACAGCGAGTCCATTTTCAAAATAGTCCATGCACTTTGTGATCAGACCATCTTTGCTTCCTCTCTGCCCGTATATGGGATGGTCTTCCAGCAACCTGCGGAATGCTGGAGGTTTCCCCTGGGCTGCGCCCGGTTTTCTCCTATCTTAAGGCTTACTGCTGTTGTATAAATGAAATATTCTTCAGAACGGCGTAAAACACCAATCAAATAAATAAATAAATAAATGACAGGGGGTCTCGCTAAGGTCGTGTGTTCAAATTCAGCTGTTTTCAGTCAGTTTGACTCTTGATATCAAACATGAATGTGCCTCAGCTCCATCAAGGTAATTTTTCCTCTGTCAGTTGTTAAAATGCTTCGATCAGCCAGTGCAACATCTCCATCAGCAAATTTGTTTTATTGTGCCACTAGTAGTAATCACAGATTACCTGACAATGTGAGTTTACATCAGGGGTGACAATGAAGATGGCAGCATGGCAATACCTTGGTGGCATTGATGTCCATCAACTCACTTGGGAATATCACACATATTAGTTCCAGATTATTATCAGTCTGATTTACAATAAACTGCATGAGTCGCTCTTTCACCAGCACCCTAGACAAATTATCGGCTCACATGATAAATTAACAGTTCATAGCCGGTATGAGTACTTCATTATTAAATCAAGGATTCAAAGAAATTATCCACCATCAGCTGAGGTATCTTCCATCTTGTAGCCTTACCCACCATTATCTGACCTTATATCCACTATCATCTTACCCTATGTCCACAATCATCAGACCTTATACCTACCATCAGTTGATCTTGTATCCATCATTAGCTAGCCCTATATCCACCATCAGGTGATCCCATATCCATCATCAGCTGGCCCTATATCCACCATCAGGTGATCCCATATCCATCATCAGCTGGCCCTATATCCATCATCAGGTGATCCTATATCCACCATCAACTGACCCTACATCCACCATCAGGTGATCCCATATCCACTATCAGCTGGCCCTATATCCAACATCAGGTGATCCTATACCCACCATCAGGTGATCCTATACCCACCATCAGGTGATCTATACCTACCATCAACTGACCCTACATCCACCATCAGGTGATCCCATATCCATCATCAACTGACCCTACATCCACCATCAAATGAAATTATATCTGCCGTCAGTTGACCCTATAAACACCATCAGGTGATCCTATACCCACCATCAACTGACCCTATATCCACCATCAAGTGAAATTATATCTGCCTTCAGCTAGCCCTATATCCACCATCATCTGATCTTATATCCATCATCAGCTGAGCTTATATCCACCATCATCTGATCTTATATCCACCATCACCTGACCCTATGTCCACCATCAGCCGAGCTTGTATCCACTATCATCAACCCCTATATCCATTATTGGCTCACCCTATATTCACCCCTGGCCTTTGCGCTGTCATACTCAAGTTATCACAAGAAAACCCATGGCATCTGCACTGTCACACTCAAGTCATCACAAGAAGAAATTCTGGCATTTGTACTGTCACACTCAAGTCATCACAAGAAGAAATTCTGGCATTTGTACTGTCACACTCAAGTCATCACAAGAAGAACTTCTGGCATTTGTACTGTCACACTCAGGTCATCACAAGAAGAAATTCTGGCATTTGTACTGTCACACTCAAGTCATCACAAGAAGAACTTCTGGCATTTGTACTGTCACACTCAAGTTATCACCAAAATTCCCAAAGCATCTGTACTGTCACACTCAAGTCATCACAATAAGAACATTGGCATATGAAATGTCACATTCAATTCATTACAAGACAAACCCCAGGCATCTGCACTGTCAAGCTCGAATGATCACAATTTATTTATTTATTTGATTGGTGCTGTACGTCATACAGATGAATATTTCACTTTTAAGATGGTGGGCAGCATTATGGTGGGAGGAAACCAGACAGAGCCAAGGGAATCAATTCATTGCAAAAAGAACCCTGGCACCTGCACTGTCTTGATATTCATGTCATCCTCTTATCTCACTGATTTGCACATCATCAGTCCACAGAGGTGGGCTAAGCTTAGAAATCACTCATGCATGTCGTGTAACCTTGATATGTTGCTGCCCTATCTGGGTCGATATGCAGGTCAACTTGATTATGGTTTGATGAACACAAAAAATGTCAGCTCCCTCGGGCATATAGCCTAACTGCGAATCAGGATGAGTTTTACATCTCTCCACTTTTTCTCACTGCACAGACAGTAAGAGTGCTTGGAGGTCACTTGCCAATTATCTTGCTCTGCATATTTTTATCGTTGACCTACTATTAGCCAGTGCCCATACAATGACTGTTGATATGCATAATTACTGATGTGTGGTTTGAAAATGCATCTGAAACATGGCCCACATACATGTGTCCTTTTTGTGACTTACTGAGGTGAAGTGTGAACACTGAACGGGCGATTAACACGCATGTACAAATCTGCCTGGGCAATATACCTCTATTTACACTTCTGAAAGGCTGAATCACATGCTGATATTTGTAAATGTGTACTGGATTTGTACATGTGTTTACACTTTGGAGTGGTTTTTGTACCTCTATATACACTTCTATCTTGATAATGTACATTTCTGCACACTTCTCGTCGATAAGGTACACATGTACACTTCTGAAAGGAAGAATCATTTGCATTTGACTTCTGATTGGATAACTCACACTTCAGGAAGGATGAATCGCAAGCATGTGGATTTCTGACTGGATAATGTACACTTCTGAAAGGATAGATCCTAGGCATATTCATTTCTGACTGGATAATGTACACTTCTGAAAGGATACATTCCAGGCATCTACATTTCTGACTGGATAATGTACACTTCTGAAAGGATAGATCCCAGGCATAATCATTTCTGACTGGATAATGTACACTTCTGAAAGGATAGATCCCAGGAATATGCATTTCTGACTGGATAATGTACGCTTCTGAAATGATAGATCCTAGGCATATGCATTTCTGACTGGATAATGTACACTTCTGAAAGGATACATCCCAGGCATCTACATTTCTGACTGGATAATGTACACTTCTGAAATAATAGATCCCAGGCATATTCATTTCTGACTGGATAATGTACACGTCTGAAAGGATAGATCCCAGGCATGTGCATTTCTGACTTGATAATGTACACTTTTGAAAGGATAGATCCCAGGCATCTACATTTCTGACTGGATAATGTACACTTCTGAAATAATAGATCCCAGGCATATTCATTTCTGCCTGGATAATGTACACTTCTGAAAGGATAGATCCCAGGCATGTGCATTTCTGACTTGATAATGTACACTTGTGAAAGACAGATCCCATGAATGTACCCTTTGACCAGATAATCAGAGGGTATGCCTGCCCGTAGGCCCATACTTCTAAAAAGACAAATCCTAGGCATATATTTCTACAATTGTGACTAGATAAGGTATATGTACACATACATGTAGGTACACCACTGGAAGAAGGTATCTCTAATTGAACATACTCTTTGGAATTAGTGACGTTTCCATGTACCCACAGCCATAGCTAACCATCTGTGTACACAACATTATCAGCTATTGTTATAAAGGTACACGCACAATGCGTGCAAAGGTACAGTAGACAATGTTTAACGCTTTATGATTAATAGCTATCTGTAGAGAACATGTTATGGGCTGTGGGCATAGCTGTGATGTTTGCTATCGTAAACATCGTCAAGTTGTTAATCATGCCTGTGTTCCTTCTCTTTTGGATGTTTGTATGTTTTGTGACATTTGTGTACACAAGCAACAATGTTTACGTTCAATCCAATTTAGAAATAAAACAGGATTAACATACTGGAATATTGTAGTCAAAACAAACAGAGTAATAAAAATGATACAAACTGTCTGTTAGATACAGTGGACCAGTACATGTACGTAAAATATAACGGTAAACGTAAACATATATCATAAGACTAAACTATAGTCCCGTTTTTTAAAGTGTTTTTCTTAATAGAAAAATAAATATGCAATATAAATATACATAAGCAAATTGAAGTTATTACTTATTAGGTGCTTAAGTATAGCACAATTTAGTAAAGGCTTTATGAATGAGCATAAATGCATGGACAATGGCTAGTGTACTAGGGTAGCATCAGTATAAAAAATAAATGTAGTAACCATCCCCTTTACGAATATTACATTATCATTATCATTTTGTTGTAGTTTAATGTCGTGCTGAAGAATATTTTACTTAATATGTGACAGTGGCCAGGTTTGTGGGTGGTGGAAACCCATAAATACTCTTCACCACATACACTGACAATCGGGTGGAGGAAACCAGGGTAAATCAGACCCACCACATACAGGCCATCTGGTGGAGGAAACCAGGGTGAATCAGCACCCTTCACCACATACACTGACAATCTTGTGGAGGAAATATAAGTAAACCAGCACTCTTCACCACATATACAGACAATCTGGTGGAGGAAACCAAAGTAAAAAAGGTTGAAGCACCCTTCACCATGTATACTGACAATCTGGTGGAGGAAACCAAAGTAAACCAGCAGGCTTCAAAATGTATAGTGACAATCTGGTGGAGGAAACCAAAGTAAACCAGCAGGCTTCAAAATGTATAGTGACAATCTGGTGGCGGAAACCAAAGTTAACCAATACCAGTACATCTTGGTACTTTGTTCTGATGAGCCCAAATGACTCTTGGCTTTTCGCTTGCAATGAAGACACTGGGACCTTTCAGCGATTGCCCTGTAATTTAATAGAGTGACAACACATAATTACTACTGTGGTTGTTTACTACCTAGTGGATCAAGCACAGCACTGAAACACATTACTAGTACACCATCAAAAGACTGTTTCGGTCATCTGAAATGTTCATAAATACTCATTTAATTATTTTTATAATAATATTTCATTTATCAGTTGAGAAAAATATATAGTTCAAGCAAATACTTTATCTTGATAACTTTATTTAAAGTATTTCAACATTGTTCACAGAGGTCCAGAAGTAAAATACGAAGATTAAAGACTTTATATATTTACATACAACATATATGTTTTCATATATACAGTTATAAATGTAACATAAACAAAAACATGTATTGTAATATTTAAACATGACAATATACAATTTAACTGTATGTGCATAAAAAACTTCAACTCATTAGTGTTACCTAATGAAAGAAAAATGCTGATTATTATGTTATTTTACAGTTGAGTACACCTGAAATAGTCATTAGTTTGACTATTTTAGAGATTATAATTGTTTGCTTTATGGCTGTAGTAAGTATCTTCGTCCACATTAAATGTGCTGCATTGGAGACCAACACCATGTGGTACAAAACCTGGTGGACTAGTCAAAGTGTACAATCTAAGATTAATATGTTGAGAAAAACAGGTTTTGGAAAAAGCCCTCAGGAGCTGGCTTATAAAAACAAAACATTATACCTAAAATGAAATGCAGAAAAATGTAACTAGTATAACATGGCCCAGAAAAGTTAATGCCGAAATGATTGTGTATAATAATAAACAAAATAAAGCAGAATGGAGTCAGAAAGATGAAAAACACTGATGATCCACATATGTTCACACAAATGTTTATATTTCACTACATATAGAGTAAACATTACATAAACACCAAATCAGATTGCTATCTGGCAACAACATCTGACTATATTATGCACTTCAGGTATTTCTAAATATATAGTGAAAAACAATCACTAGCAAACTGTAACATATTTCCTGGTTTCTGTCATCATTCTATGCACACAAAAAAACCCCAATCTACTTTCATATACAAATATATATATATATATATATATATATATCTACATATATACATATATATTCATATGTAGATTTAGTCAGGACCTATAACTGGCTCAGTTCCCTAAAGTGTCTCTCCATGGAGAATACAGACCTTTCCTCAAGGTTTCTATATGTACTCAGACCCTCACTGGCTCAGTGACTCATGGTTTCTCTCCAGAGAACACAAATCTTTCCCCAAGATGCCTGTATGTTGTCAGTCCCTCTAGGGTGTCTCTCTCTGGAGAAAACAAACCTATCCTAAAAGACTTATACACGTATATGTAGTCAGATTCTCACTGGCTCAGTTCTCCAAGGGGTCTCTACATGGATAACACAAACCTTTCCTCAAGACTTCTGAGTGTAGTCAAAACTTCAGTGGCTCAGTTATCTAAAGTGTCTCTCCATGGAGAACACAAATCTTTCCTCATTGTTTATACATGTATATACATGTATAGTCAGACCCTCACTGGCTCAGTTCTCTATGGTGTCTCTCCATAGAGAGCACAAACCTTTCCTTGTCTTATACATGTATATGTAGTCAGATCCTCACTGGCACAGTTCTCCATTGTTTATACATGTATATACATGTATAGTCAGACCCTAACTGGCTCAGTTCTCTATGGTGTCTCTCCATAGAGAGCACAAACCTTTCCTTGTCTTATACATGTATATGTAGTCAGATCCTCACTGGCACAGTTCTCTATAGTGTCTCTACCCGTGGGGCCTTGGTGTAGGGGTATCTAAGGGAATTCCCTTTCCAAGCCTGGGTTTGAACCTCCACCTCATGTGTCTCAGCAACTGAAAGGATAGCATGCCAATAAAGCTCTAGAAATAACAGTTTTTAATACAGGGTCAGTTTACATGCAATAAATACATATCTACATGTAGGTAAAACATAATACACATATGTCCTTTTTTCCATGTTTCACCTTAGAAGAAGCACACTTTTTGGATCATCCCAAACGAAGTAGCTGCCGGGATGAGGAAGTATCTGGAAAAATATACAAAAACAACGGTGTGGTAAAAACTAACATTAAAAATACAAGTAGAAGTACTTTCAACAGTAAGCATATGCACAGGTACAAATGCATCATATCTATGTATCAGATGGCTTGCAGGCATAAATAACACACAAAGATACAGCTATTTATTTATACCTGATGAGTGTAGTACCATTAATAGAACTGTTCTATAAATATGATCAACCTTTGATCTGATCATCTGTAACAATTGCTAGAGGAAAACGGCCAGATTAAGCCATTTACTTGGCCATCTAGCTCTTCTGTATTGCTGTGTTATAGATATGTACACTAGTTTACACATAAAATATATCTGTACTCTGAAAAGCTGCGGCCAATTAACAATTCATTAGTCTAGCCCAATTTCTGGTGTAAAAATTTTATGCAGGTCTGTGTTTGATACATTAGGGTTTGGAGAAAAACCAGGCAGAGTACTGTGTGTGTGCCGAAATCAGAGCAATTTCAGACTCATCTCCATTCCACCCATCACCCAGTCTCACCATTCCACCCATCGGTCTCACCTCTATCTTACCCCATCACCCAGTCTCACCTCTATCTCCTCCATCACACAGTCTCATCTCCATTCCACACATTACCCAGTGTCACCTCCATTCCACCCATCAGTCTCACCTCTATCTCCCCCATCACCCAGTCTCACCTCTATCTCCTCCATCACACAGTCTCATCTCCATTCCACCCATCACCCAGTCTCACCATTCCACCCATCGGTCTCACCTCTATCTTACCCCATCACCCAGTCTCACCTCTATCTCCTCCATCACACAGTCTCATCTCCATTCCACACATTACCCAGTGTCACCTCCATTCCACCCATCAGTCTCACCTCTATCTCCCCCATCACCCAGTCTCACCTCTATCTCCTCCATCACACAGTCTCATCTCCATTCCACCCATCACCCAGTCTCACCATTCCACCCATCGGTCTCACCTCTATCTTACCCCATCACCCAGTCTCACCTCTATCTCCTCCATCACACAGTCTCATCTCCATTCCACCCATTACCCAGTGTCACCTCCATTCCACCCATCAGTCTCAAATCTATCTTCCCCATCACCCAGTCACACCTCCATTCCAACCATCAGTCTCACCTCTATCCCACAGATCACCCAGTCTCACCTCCACCCGATCAGTCTCACCTCTATCTCCCCCATCACCCAGTCTCACCTCCATTCCACTCATCATTCTGTCTCTCCTCCATGCCACCCATAACCCAGTCTCACCTCCACTGCACCCATCACCAAGTCCCACCTCCATCCCACTCATCACTAAGTCTCACCTCCATTCCGCCCATCACTCAGTCCCACCTCCGTCCCACCTCCATTCCACACATCACCAAGCCTCACCTCCATCACACCGATCACCCAGATCCACCTCCATCTCACCCATCGCCCAGATCCACCCCCATTCCACCCATCACTCAGTCACCTCTATTCCACTCATCACCCAGTCACAACTCTATCCCACCCATCACTTAGTCACCTCCATCTCACTCTTCACCCAGCCTCACCTCCATTTCACCCATCTATCTCACATCGATCTCACCCATCACTCCATCTCACCTTGCATTCATCACCCAGACTCACCTCCATCCCACCCATGACTAAGTCACACGTCCATGCCACCCATCACTCAGTCTCACTTATATTCCACCCATCCATCACCCAGTCACCTCCATGCCACCCATCACCCAGATCCACCTCCATTCCACCCATCCATCAGTACCTCTACTCCACTCAACACCCAGACCCACCTCCATTTCACCCATCACTAAGTCACCTCCATCCCACCCATCACCCAAGTCCACACATCACCAAATCTCATCTCCATTCCACACATCACCCAGTCTCATCTCCATTCCGCCCATTATGCTGTCTTATCTCCATTCAACTCATCACTGTCTCACCTCCATTCCACCCATCACCTAATCTCCCCTCCATTCCACCCATCATCCAGTCTCATCTCTTTCCCACCCATCACCCAGTCACCTCCATTCCACCAATCATGCAGTCTCATCTCCATTCCAACCATTAGTCAGTCTCACCTCCATTCCACCCATCACTCTGTCTCACCTATATCCCATCCATCAGTGTCATCTCCATCCCACCCATCACTCCGTCTCACCTTCATTCCACACATCACCAAGTCTCACCTCCATTCCAAACACCACCCAGTGTTATCTCCATTCCACCCATCACCCAGTCTCATCTCCATCCCACCCATCACCCAGTCTCATCTCCATCCCACCCATCACCCAGTCTCATCTCTATTCCACACATCTCCCAGTCACCTCCATCCCACCCATCACCCAATCACCTCCATTCCACCCATCACTCAGTCCCCTCCATTCCACCCATCAGCCAATCTCGCCTTCATTCTATCCATCACTCAGTCTCACCTTTCTCACACACATCACTCAGTCCCACCTCCACCTCACCGATCACCCACTCTCATCGCCATCTCACCCATCTGTCTCACATTGATCCCACCCATCACTCTGTCTCACCTCTATCCCATCCATCGTATAAGTGAAATATTCTTGAGTACGGTGTAAAACACCAATCAAATAAATATCTGCAATCCACCCATCACCCAGTCTCATCTCTATTCCACCCATCACCCAGTCACACCTCCATTCCACATATCTCCCAATCACCTCCATCCCACCCATCACCCAGTCACCTCCATTCCACCCATCACTTAGTCCCCTCCATTCTACCCAACACCCAATCTCACCTTCATTCTATCTATCCCCCAGTCTCACTTTTCTCACACACATCACTCAGTCCGACCTCCATCCCACTGATCACCCAGTCTCATCTCCATCTCACCCATCTGTCTCACATTGATCCCACCCATCAGTCTGTCTCACCTCTATCCCATCCATCAGTGTCATCTCCATCCCACCCATCACTCAGTCTCATCTCCATTCCACCCATCACCCAGTCTCACCTCCCTTCCATGCATCAACCAGTGTCACCTCCATTCCACACACCATCCAGTCTCTATGATCTCCATATCCAATTAACTGCTTAGCTTCATCTCCTTTAATCATCAGTTAGGCCATATAAACACACAACATTGTGAAATTCAACAGCAATGATCTTTAAATCCTTAAGAACAATGGCGCCTTCCACTCATGTATTTCTTTTGTTATATATATATATTTATTTTCAAAAACCCAGATAAAGAAAATGTTAACTTTATCACAAATTGTATCACAATTACAAGACAGCTTTGTTAAAACAAATGGTAATTTTGAAGATTGGCTAAGCTTAAATGAAAGCCAAAAAGAAAAACAAAAAGGGGTCATTATGTTCATACAGTAAACTACGTGGATTTTTTAATGGGCGGACCATTAGATGGTGCACAGTTGCAGGGCTGAGTGATAGTTTTTACAATATAGCAAAGAGCTGGCTCCAGAGGTAGTCCTGGTGCTGTAGAACTTGTTTACAGCCCGTTACCCAGTCTGTAAACAGCAGCTTGAATCTGCACAGCACATGTGGTGCCAATACCAGCAAATCGGGGCAAAACATACAGTACAGCCGCAAGTTATTTTCAGTCTGCTTACATCACAATTTTCACCCTGTTTTCCTCCGCTTTCACCCATTTCTCAGGAGCCCAAAGAGTTGTGGTGGTTGGGGGAAATGGAGGTGGGGGGGGGGGGGGTGGAAGTGGGTTAGGGCTGTCAGGGGTGCTCCCCTCTAAGGATCAGGTGGTTGGATCTGACTGATTATCCAGGCACCCACCTTAAAGAGAGCAGAACAAAATCAGGTCATGCACCCGCTCAGCTGGGGTTGCCCACAATAAAACAACAGTGCAGAACAGGCAGGTTTTATGCTGACCTAACCATATTATAGCTCTTGTTCTGATAGGTCATTACTGCATGGTGATCACTTTACAACCCAACATTCCAGGCCTGTGTTTATAACTTGGCTCAGCTGATCCCTGCAGCTACCTCTCCTCCCCCCCCCCCAACTCTCCAACCCCCACCTTCTTCCCCATGGCCAACCACAGCAAGTAACATCGCTTAATTGTGTTTTATTACAAACATAAAAGCTGAGAACTGTTCAAAACTCCAAAAGTGACCAAATTACATGCAAACTTTATTAAACTTTCTATAATTTCCCATTTAAATCCAGTTGAAAAATATCCTGAATTCTGGATACAGCAGGAAAAAAGTACATCTATCATCATGAATTTAGTTCCCTCAATAATTCTCTCCTGGTGTCCAGCAAAATAGGTTAGCTTATGTGTTAGCCTAAGCCAAACTATTACACCTTTTACAAGCTCGATTTGCAGGTCACCGAACCAGGCTGGAAACTTGCCAAGTTTTACAATCCAATGTTGACAAACGAGCTGGCTGATAATATAAAAGAAAAAAAAACACACACACGAGAGGAATATATGATGTCATTTCGTTTTTAAAGCATATGAGGTAAATGGCCTAAAATATTGTTTCCAAAAAGGGAATTTTTAAAAGGGAAATAAATGTCATAAAACTTTAACTTTGGAGCTGAAAATGTAATTTGTCCAGCAAGAAATCATCCTATTTGTCAACCGAACTTAAAAACACCTTTCTTCGATTGATACAAATTAGGTAAAATGTGCAACTTTTTCTGTCATGGGCCAAATTTTAGGTCCTTTACCACGCACAACATACAGTTACATGTACATACAAACAATGCCATTTTGTCGAGCAGCTGGTAACATTTTGCTGAGTAAACAGAATAGATCAGAAAAGGAGACATAACAATACTCTGGTACAATGAAAGACCGCTCAGGTAACAAGTTCAACAAAATCTATTATACGGCTAAATATATACATCAGGAGATGGGACGAAACTTGCAAAGCTCTACTGGAATTGAGTACATAAGTTTCATAATATTACCTATAGTTTAATCTGTAAATCGAGCTAGATTTTATCACTGACATGTTGTGTTATTAGAGATCCATGTAGGTTGTCCTGCGGGACACCTATTGTTTTCGTTGGCATCATTAATAGGGGTCTATACAGGTACATTGTAGTCCTTCGCAGCACACTTCTTGTTTTCGTTCAGATTATTATTTTTCTTCATTCAATTTTGTGAACCAGCTACAGCCTAGATCGTTTGACTTGAAAAACTGCAGTAAAATTACCCTATACCTAAAGTTATGCACGACGGAGCTCTTGAAATGACACCAACATTTTTTAAAAAAAACATACATGTTAATCCTATTGCTTTACCACTGAGTTTCATGTAAATGGTGTCTGGACATTTATATGACCTGTTGACTTGTTAATATCTGTTGCACTCTCCAGAAGATTTTTCCAAAGCCCTTGTGCACTTAGATTATAAGCTATGCTGTCTCCCATTTGACAGTGTACAGCGATAATAATTGTGACAACAAACAACGTGGACCCCAGCCCAAACTGCTGTGCAGTTCTAGTCATATATATGGTATTATTATTACAAGAGAATTACAGACAATTGTGTCTTCATGCATATTTATCTTGGTAGCGACATAGGACAAAAAAAAATATATCTCAGAAAAAGAATAATAAAACAAATTGGGTTGGAGAACAAATTGGGCCTTTGTCAGGGAAAATACACATTATACGATACAAAAAAAGATAACTTTTAAAAGTCACTATTGTTCAGTCAGATTTAGGTAGGTCAACTCTATCAAGAACACAGCTTGGGAATTACACACATGTACCTATGACTGGTATATATACGTGTTTATATGATGCTATACAGGTATATATATGGACACAATTACTTATCAGATCTAAAAATACAGTAAATGGCACGTCTTCAGGCATTGATACTCTTTCCCCACAGCATCTCATTAAGGCTTGATTTTTTCTTCTGTCCAGAGGCCTGAATAAAACTACATGTATTTATGAGAATGTTTGATTGGCAATAAAACAGGTTTGGCTGAATACTGACCGCTAAGTACCAATGAATGTCAAAGGACAAATTCTCAGGTGTTATTGAACAGGTGTAAAGAAAAGAAAATAACCAAATAAAGCATTTAACACGAAATGCCATATGTTTGTGAATTAAATTTTTAACTTCACGTGAGAGTTTTGCCCTAGTACCTTGTGACCACTGTGTAAAGCACACATACATGTATGTGCAGTATACAGGCTAAAAAGAATATGTGTATGTGTACATATGCTTGAGGTTAGATGTTGTACTGATACTTAGCAATTTTTCAGCAATATGACGACGAGAAGTCATTAGGTGTGCACTGCCGCCACTGAAGTATCATGCTGAAGACACCAGACACGACACCCCACTCAGTCACGCACATGATACTGACAACGGGCTAATCAGTCATGTCTCCTTCCTCTGGCCTCTCAGTGCTGCTCAACTACAATTTTTTTTTCATGTCTTTTGTATGACCCAAGCCGGGTTTGGTCTCCTGTGTCCCGACTTTGATTTATTTATTTATTGATTTTATTGGTGTTTTATGCCGTACTCAAGAATATTTCACTTATACAACGGCGGCCAGCATTATGGTGGGTGGAAACCGGGCACAGCCCGGGGGAAACCCATGACCATCCGCAGGTTGCTGACAGACCGTCCCACTTACGGCCGGAGAGGAAGCCAGCATAAGCTGGACTTGAACTCACAGCGACCGCATTGGTGAGAGGCTCCTGGGGCATTACGCTGCGCTAGCGTGCTAACCGACTGAGCCACGGAGGCCCCTCCCGACTTTGAAGCGGATGCTCTAACCATTAGGCCAAGAAAATGGTCCAAGGCTGCTTAATTATTGTGACTGAAGTCTGCAGTTATACCCCAGTTTTAATGAATACATGTACTGTGAACATATGTGGCAAACCATAGCCCAATGCTGGCTCCTGAAGTTTCGCTTAAGGCATGCCTCAAGGTACACCAGGTTTAAGCTTAGGTGCATGTACCATGGTTTATATGTCAAGTCTCAAATTTTGTTAAAAAGTTAATATAAAGTCAGTTTTATAGGCAGAGGAAACCAGAGTTCCTTGGGCAAGTTAGTGATAAACATTTTCATGTGTGACTAACAGATATGCATGTTATTTGATCGAAGACAAGGGGTCTTCAACAACTTAACTACCAGCTATACCATCAATGACTGTCACCATACAATGTCCTACTAACAGTGAATGTGAAGGAATCAAGAAATTCTTGTCCCAGCCTAGAACTGAGCCTGCTCCTCATTTGTTTGTTCAAAGCAAATTTTGAGCACGTCAATTCCTGCTAGTTGAACACTTCAACTAATTTTGTTTCTTTGACTGCAGTTTATTTTGGGCATAATGTGAAGGATCTTAATCGCCCCTTGCAGTTACATAATCCATATAGAAGCAGACATATTTTATTGTGCTGCCACACTGGAACACTTTGCCCTAGACACCAAATGTGATGGCAATCATCCAGTAAGCGCATTAATGACACTGGGCTGATCTGCATACTTGGCCTATCTTCTTCAGAGAGCAAAGGAGTGTTAAGGTTACCTAATATAATCAATGAATGATTTCAGCTATACTATGGTGACTTAATCATAAATAAGTAAGCAAATATGAGTACAGATAGATGGCTACTATCCACTGCACAATCAACGCTTAACTGTGGGGCAAACGGTAATGAAAAGGTAACTTTATATGTAGTTTTTTGGGGTCAGATTTCAGCAAAATTTTCTTTAATGCAAGTACTTTAAAAATGTAGTGTAAACTGCAACCATCCAGTTTTAACAACTGAGCAAACCAGTTTAATTACAGACATGTAGGCTACATTATGCCAGCTGTGTCTTCTTTTTGTGCACTTGGGATAATTAGTTCTAAGATAATAAATAACATAAACGAGATTGTTCAGTGATGAGAGAGAGAGAGAGAAAAAAAAAAATAAATAACATGAGAAATAAAGAAATATGTTGAAAAAAAAAATTTTCTAAGGTTCAAGCTGGCAGCCCCAGTGGTGTGGGATATGTACAAGCCTATGCAAATATAGGTCAAATATTGTTCAACACTTGGGAGTTTGATAAATTCAAGCTCAGTGTCTTCAAATCATGTGATTATACTGGTAGCCTTAAAAACATATCCCCTTAAAAAATGAATGATTCAAGCGAAATCAAAGTCTCAGCAACTATGCTAATTTAAGCCAGAGCCAAGAAAGCCATTCTAGATCACTACCTCTGCAGATTCCACAAGGCAATTGCTGGGGTTTCAGTTTGATTTCTGGACAGCCTTTCAAGTCTTATATAAATCAAATCTAAATTACTTAATTTGACTGACAGACTGATAAACACATGCTGATTGAGTGCAGAGTAAAATTATTGTTCCAGATACTAACAGATCCACACAATTCAAGGGGACTCTGTGGCTCATTCAGTTAAAGCGCTAGCGCAGTGTAATGACCCAGGACCCAGGAGTTTCACTAATGCACGCTGTGAGTTCAAGTCCAGCTCATGCTGGCTTCCTCTCCGGCCGTACGTGAGAAGGTCTGTCAGCAACCTGCGGATGGTCGTGGGTTTCCCCCGGGCTGTGCCCGGTTTCCACCCACCATAATGCTGGCCGCCGTCGTATAAGTGAAATATTCTTGAGTACGGCGTAAAACACGAATCAAAAAAAAAAAAAATCACACAATTCATTGCGTGTACCGGTACTAGAAGTGTTAGCTTCACATATCATCTCATGTATGCTGCATATCAAGTAGAATTTCATGCATTTGCAAAATTCAGATATCCAAAAATTCAAGCCTGAGGAAAACTGGCATTTATTTTGATAAATTAAACATCAGTTTTTTTTTTATAAAGTTTATTTCTACTTCAAACTTCAAAGTATGCGTACTAGCTGGATGATACACTTTCAATAATGGCATAATTTCATCTCATGGTAACATCTCAGTGGCTGATATAATTTGAATAATATAATATTTTTTACTTGCAAGAGCCCATTTCTGTGGTTGATAAATACATGTAGTATTGAGAAAAAACTATAAAAAAAAAAAAAAAAAAAAGAAAGGTACACTGCAATAGTAATATTGGTCAAGTTTTTGAAGTCGATAATTAAAGCTGTGAATCCAATATTGCTGTTTTTTTTTTATAGGGCAAAGGCAAAATTTTGAAGTTCTGGTTGGTTGCATTCACTAATAATTTACCTAGATGATTTTATCAGTGTGATCAGAGGCTGTTAAGGCCATGGTGAGTTAGTTGTTGTGGGTCAGTCTATGGTCCCCCAAATCCACCCTCCCCCACCCCCACCCCCACCCCACCCCCCAACCCCTCCCCCACCAAGTGTTAGTTGGCATGAACTCCATAGCTGGTCAGCTCTTACAAATAACACAGGCTAACTGGCAGTTTACATTAGTGAGGAATGGGGTGTATGTGTGGGGGTCAAGGAATGTGCTGCTGGTTTAGTAACTCCTATTTCCACATTCCACCTTCCCAATGACCACAGACATGTACACTTTGTGTAGATCACTGGACAAAAGAAAGAACATTCCACTTCCCAGGAGCCTAAGTCAGCAATCAGACGGTCAGCAAAAAAAGAAAAAGAGATAGCAAAACACTTAAAATGCCACATGCGTTAGCTTCCCACTCTTAATCAAACTGAAGGAGTTGGCCAAAAATACTAGATAGGAAAACAAACCTTTAATCACCAATGTTCCTTGGGTAGACTAATAACAAACAGACCTTCTGACTAGACATGGAAGGAAAACAGGCTTCAAGAATGATTTATTCCTGTATTTGACCATTAAGGACAACATAAGTCGGCATTTAGTCTTGTAAACAGGAGTAATATCTCCAGCTTAAATCAAACATGGGACCAAACCATGTGTTTAACATAATTTATTTATTTATTTGATTGGTGTTTAACGCTGTACTCAAGAATATTTCACTTGTACGACGTGGCCAGCATTATGGTGGGTGGAAACTGGACAGAACCCGGTGGAAACCCACGATTATCCGCAGGTTGCTGGTAGACCTTCCCGTACAGCTGGAGAGGAAGCCAGCATGAGCTGGACTTGAACTTGTTTAGCATGAAGTATTATGTCGATTTCAAGGGATACATGAATGTATAAGATAAGATCTTAATTAGTATTCATCTACTGATTACTGTTTTACCAAAAATTTAAAATAATTTCACAAAAAATTGGTGGCCAATGGATTTTTTATATATAACTGATTGCTGTTTAAATTCATACTAAAAAAATTTCTCGCTTATAGAAAGGCAGATATACGAAACACACTGGTGGAAGACAAGCTGCCGTCAACATATACTACACAAATGGCCCCCTATCTATACCCAAGGCCAGATTTGAGCCCGTGCCTAGCAACTGAGGGCAAGTACCTCAGCCTTGCATCCACGACCCGTTTCCAAAAGTGGCTGCCTAAATGTGGGTTCTTTCACTGGATCACTTCGTAGATTGTTCGATATACTGTGGGGACTTCATTATGGCCTAATTTACATGAGCAATACGCCATTTTATGGAATACTTGATACTGCACTTGCTTGAATTCTCCGAAGTCGGCCACAAAGATCAAAGCGAAAGTGAAGTCGATCTGATGAAAGGTTGTGGAGAAAATCCAAACACAGACAGGCAGACAGACAGGCAGACAGAGAATCCATACTTTAGACTGACAACCTCCAGATTTGAGCATATTGACCATTTGCTTTTCATGAACATGACCTGAAATACTACTTTTAGAAATCCAGTCTGCATTCGCATTCAGGCTGACGGATGGGTCAATGCACCAATTAAGCTTGTACAAATCTATGTTCAATTTACTCTGGAATCACAGCAGCTCTTCAAACGATCTCTCTGAGCATCAAAACCTTTTACAAGTGGATGTCGAGAAGACACTGCCTGTTTCATCCCTAATAATTACTCCAACAACAGATGTCTACTTGAACTTCACAAGGAAGATTATTTTTAAAGTCGATTTTCTAAAAGACCTGGAGCAAAAAAGCAATAAAAAAAAACCCCTAAAAGAATCTGGGCTTGAGTGTTTCTACTTTTGTCTTGGAAATTCCTGGTAAGTCTGGTTAGATGAGAGGCTAGCCAATAATATCTGTGCGAATCAAAAGGCAGTGGTGGGGGAGGGTAGGGGAAGGGATAAGACATACCTGTGGGTTGAGAAAGGTTTTCACACTATAGGCCTTGACACTCAAAATGGATCGAGATTATGTCCCATTGGCACAGGATAATGACCCAAGAAATCCTATCCCAAAAACCCTGGTATAAGGACAAGCTCCAGCTATCTTTACCCAACTGAAGATTTACACCCAGCTGTTCAATATCTAATAAACCATTCCATGTCATTCCCTACAGGGGATTTAATTTAATCATCAGATTTGTGTAAAGCTATATGGCTAACAGTTGAAACCCGTCCTCAGGTGACCCCAAGGCCACGGGATAGAATGGCTGGTCTCTCCACATGTAAAATACAGAGACAAATGGTGTCAAAATACATTGATTTATTTATTTATTTATTTATTTATTTGATTGGTGTTTTACGCAGTACTCAAGAATATTTCACTTATGCGACGGCAGCCAGCATTATGGTGGGAGGAAAACGGGCAGAGCCCCGGGGAAACTCATGACCATCCGCAAGTTGCTGACAGACTTTCCCACGTACGGCCAGAGAGGAAGCCAGCATGAGTTGGACTTGAACTCACAGCAACCGCATTGGTGATAGGCTCCTGGGGTCATGACGCTTTGCTAGTGTGTTAACCAACTGAGCCATGGAGGCCCCAAAATACATTGACAAATGGTGTCAAAATACATAGACAAATGGTGTCAAAATACAAGGACAAATGGGGTCAAAATGCAAGGACAAATGGGGTCAAAACAGAAGGGTAAACAGTGTCAAAAACTAGGACTGGATCAAAATGCTGCATCAATTTTGGGGGGTTGAATTGGTAATTTAACTTATCAGACAAATTAACTGTCAGATTTTTTTTATGAGTGGAGAATTGGCAAGTACCTGACTTCAACTTGGCAAGATGTACATATACATGTAGGTATATATCTCCAATGCACCACCTGAATGCCCAGTACAAATACTGTCAATTATTGATTGTCAACAAGGCCAAATGAGGCAGAAAGACTTTCCTATGGTAACAATATCATACCTTCACAAGGAAGATTATTTTTAAAGTCGATTTTCTAAAAGACCTGGAGCAAAAAAGCAATAAAAAAACCCTAAAAGAAGAATTATATAACTATTAATTTCCCTTTAATAAGATAGAAGTTTTTTCTTGAAGGCAAACAGAATTGATGCTGATAGGCTGACAGCAGAGATAGGGTTTCCTGGGTTAAACCTGCAGCCATGGTCATACTTGAATAAATGTACATATCTAAACTTCAGCTTTTTAGGCCAGGCAGAGCCTGGACTTGCCTATCTCTCACACCAGCCAGTCAGAAACAACTCAGTATCCCTGTACTGAGTCATCACATACATCTATACAAGGTGTATAAAGCCTCACATATTTTCATTTTTATTCACAATGGACACTACCTGAAAGTTTCAAAACCCTAAAAGCCATCATTTAACATGGATCATTGTCACCTAATGAGACACCTGTAAAGTGTAAGAAAAAATTTTTGTTTGTTGTGGCAGCTGTTGTGAATTGGCACTTAACACCTCTACCTCTGCCTTCTGGATCGTCTATAATTAGAATCATATCTCAGCACACAAAAGTAACAAAAGGCATTCAATACCTGCAAAAATATAACCTGTATTTCAAAACAAAACTGTGGAAACAGAGAAATTTTAAAAAATCCTTTGGTGTGGTATACTAAGGCTAAAAGCTGCATATTTTTTGATTTAATGGATTTTCCTGTTGGCATATTTTTTTGGATTTAATGGAATGCTGTTTACTTTAACAATGATTACCAGTTGTATGGATGAAGCTGATTTTTTATTTATCTATTTGATTGGTGTTTAACGACGCACTCAAGAACATTTCACTTATACAAGGGTGGCCAGCATAGTGGTGGGAGGAAACCGGGCAGAGCCCGGGGGGAAACCTACGATCATCCTGCAGGTTGCTGCAAGACCTTGGATGAAACTGAAGTGCCTGGAGTAGACCACCTACATTTGGCAAGTTACCTGTAATGACAAACTTTCTCAGGTATGACAAAAACTATACAAGTACTGTAACAGTATTTTCAAGTACTATGTATATGTACGATACCGTTATTGGCAATTAAACATACACCTCTCAAATTTTCTCACACATATACAGAGAAAAGTGTAGTTTGCAGACATTGTTTTCACAGACAATAAGGATAAATTTGAAAAGAAAAAGTACATTTCTGTCATGATCTCAACAGACAATTTACTTACTAATCTTAAAAAAAGGTTACCGGTACTATTGTTTCCAAAATTTATAATTAACTTTTGTCAACAGGCACTATACAAGAATGAACCTCTTTTCACAATGCTGTTTCATAGATATATAGATTTACTTGCTGAGAATGGTTCACACACTGCAGCTATAGGCTTGTAAGTAAACAAGTTGTTAGCCAACTAATTCCTATCTACAATTTCTAGGTCACTCATACTGTTATTAGAGTAATAACTGCCTCAGGCCTAAATGGATTATCTGAACTCTAACCACAACAACACAACCACAACAAGGATCTACATGATGAATCGAACAGTTCTTCAGGCCCAGACCACATGCTGGCCTATAATCTGAGTGACTGATTGATGAACTTTTGTTTTAACGTTCCATAATAATTCACTTGTATGATGGTGGTCGCATTTATTGGTGGAGAAGAGCAGATTAAACCACCACCTTTCAGCAGGTGAATGACAAACCTGCTGACATAAAACCCCAGTCAAACAAGTCAGAGCTTTATTCAAACACAATTACCGGTACACAGAGATAAGAAACACGAGTGAAATATGATATAATATCATAATTATGTCATTCAAACTTTGGCCTGTTATATTGCAGAGCACACTTAAAGAAAGCCTTATTTTTTTCTGATATGAAATTAATTAAACTTCACCAAAATCTCTTAAATGACAGAATCCTCAAATTTGAACATCAATATAAGCATCAAATTTTAAAACAATATGGCAAGGTTTTCATAAAATTGGCTGAGAATCATTTCAACCCTGTGAGTTAAATTAGACATTGCTACTCTCTTTGTCATTTTTGAAGTTTCTTAAAAGTTCTTATTTGACAAAACACATTTTTTCCTCCTGAAGATCAAAACAAGAGAATAAAGCAACATAATTAGTTAAAACATGATGAACGTTTATAATTACCCCTTGTCTAAAGCTTAATATTATACTGAGGTTTTTTTTTTTGTAAATTGAAAAAGTTTAAAATTTTCCTCAGTCAATTAAGAAAAAAATAGGAGACCCTTAATTTGTCCCCAGAGCAATAATTATATATATATTTGATAAGAATTTTTAAGATATACATGTGTTTTCTTTATTGGAGGGAAATCTTCTTAAAATTGAAACTTTTCTTGAATATGACAAATACATGTAGCTACATTTTAAACTTTAAACCAGCAAAATTAACCACAAACCTTCTTTTTGATCATTTTACTGAATTATCATGCAGTCCCTTCATGATCCTGATAACCCTCCCCCCTCCCTCAACACAGCCCCAATCCCCCCTCCCTCAACACAGCCTCAATCCCCCCTCCCCCAACACAGCCTCAATCCCTACCTGAGCCTCACCTTCAATGGTGCTGCTATCACTAATCACAACACCCCTGTTAGAGACGCATGACCTGGTCAATAGACAAAGATAGCAGATCTATTCCTGCATTTTCAGTGCTTCACTCAATACAGAGCTGTCAAAAACATTCCCTATCTGCTTCATAAGCTCCAGTAAAGTAATTTTTTTAAGCATACTGATAAAGCATTTTACCTGTGCGTCAATCAGTTTTCTTTATAGCCTGAAATCAAAATAAAATAAACTGAAAATGCCCGAAGACATTTCAATTTTTCACTGATATTTTTAGGTGGCCAAGCACTCTGTGCTGAGTCACATGTTGAAATTGTTTGGATTTTTATCATTTTTCTTTTGTTTTCTTGAAAAAAAGAAAACAGAAGATGTTGTCTGTTTTTGTAAATACTGTTACAATTTGTACATGCAGGTTGAATCTGTTGAATTGTCCATTGTCTATGTACAGTTAAATCGAGCTATTCGTTGTTATGTGTGTTAGCATCTGTTCATAAACAAATGTTTTTAAAAAAGCTTAATTTTTCCGATCTTGGCAAATAAGTTCAGCACATTACTTTCATAGTGTTTTCTTATTTGACATTCAATTGGGCTTGATGCTTGGCCACTGGTGTTGCTGTAAGAAATGAAACAAGTTTAATTTATCTAAATTTTATTTTTACTGCTGATAATTTTTCTTACTAGCCAGGACATAATTCTTTTTAAAAGCCGCAAAAACTAAAACGAAAAAAAAAAAATGCATTGTAAGTTTTTGCACATTTACAATAAATTATAATAGTTCAAGACAATATAGTGAATGAATCAGTTATTGGGGATGTTACTTAATACATATCAAGGAAACATGCAGCCATTAAAACTGATCGAATTAGGGTAACCTGTTTTTATTGGCCTACCATGATGACTTGTGTTCTATACGCCTTTTCATTTTAAATCAAAAACAAACCTAATTTTGAAAAGTAGTAAACCAAAACGAAATCTGTGACATCACAACACTTTGGTACAAAGCATTTCCAGATTTGATATACACTCACCACTTTCCACGCAACACAAGTTTTCTAAGACAACATAACCCAAAAGTCTGACACCTGTGAGTTTCAAGGTGGAACCCTTTTATCAATAACAGTAGAAAAAGTCCAACTGTATCATGTGACCTGTCAAAAATGTTAAGCAACTACATTTTATCATAATTGTGAACTTGAGAAGGAAATAGGTGTAATTTGTGCCTCTGGAACAAGGCGAGACGGTTGCATTTTTCACATCACATGGTACAGTTAGACACTTTTCACCTTTAACAACAAGAGATTTCCAACTCAAAACTTGACTACTGACAGATGAAATGTCTGTCCGATAAACACGTATGAATTAACCGTTATATACATGGTGCATATGGTAAGTGACCTAATAAACTTTATGTAATAATATCTTATTACATTTGTTGCTATAAATACAGTTTTTTGGTGAAAATTTATGTCATTTATAATTGTTCTAAACAGAATTCGCTCATCATAAAATAGAACACTGAACTAAAACAGCTTTGAATAGTACTTATATAAATATGTATATATATATAATGACCATTATAATAGTGCTCATGTGAGCATACTCTCAGAGAAGCGTAAATCATTTCAATGATGAATTATATGTCACAAATGGTAGCTAGTTAACTATGTTAAATATACCAGTGGCTAAATAGTGACATTCAACTTCACCTACTAAAATGACCTGACTCTTGGTTTAACAACACTTTCAACAATGTCCTAACCAATGTTTTCTTGTAGCTGCCAATATATTCTTGGTTCTAACTCATTGCAATGCCATGCTGTTGAAACCATACAGACAGATAGTTTACAGACACCAGGCTCACAAGTACATGTATGTCCTGTCCTCTTACTCTATACATGTAATGTATGTGTCAAGCCAGGAACTGTGTGTTAAACCAGGTAGTGCTGCCTCACTGTGGTGTCATGCCTATTACAGTATAGTATACTTAAGCCATCCCGGCCAGTACCCATCCTTTTCTAGCTCTTCTGCTGTATGTCAAGCCAGCAAATGCTGCCTCACTGCAACAGTATGCTGATGACACCAGACTTAAAATACTAACACTAGGTTGACCAGTACCTGTCCTTTTCTAGCTCTTCTGCTGTGTCAAGCCAAAAAGTGCTACCTCACTGCAACGATAAGCTGATGGCACTAGACATAGCATACTGACACTGGGCTGAGGAATAGTTGTCCTTTTCTAGCTCTTCTGCTGTATGTCAAGCCAGAAAGTGTTGCCTTACTGCAACCATAAGCTGATGGCACCAGATGTAGTATACTTACACTGGGCTGACCAGAGCCAGGTCTGTCCTTTTTTACTGTGTATCAAGCCAGAAAGTGTCGCTGTTTAACTGCAATGCTATGCTGATGGCACCAGACCCACCAGTACCTGGCCAAAAAGTTTTTTACAACTGGAAGTCTTTAGTATGTGTGTTGCTCAATGGGCAAACACTCTCTCTCTACCCCCACCATATCTATAAAAATGGCAGCTAGGTCATCTCACAATCCATAATTGCAGCAGAGTAACAACTGTATATCAGCTAATGTAAGGGACAAGGCTCAATCAAACAGTGGGTGAAGGCAATCAAAAGTTGTGGGCTCCTGGAGATGAAGGACCAGGCAGACCCCAAGCCTTCAACATGTTTCAGTGGTTGCTTTTTATTACTTGCATCAAGTATATTACAGGTGACTTTTATTACGTAAAGCATCATAGATTCTTTCTATTAAATAGTACATAACCAACTTTAACCGACTGGCTGGTCTTTGAAAACCGACACCTCCACTTTTCAGGTTTGTATTTGATTAGGAATATTAGCAGAAGCATTGACCACATAGAGGACTACAGTGAACATATGAGTACATACTGACAGTACCTGGCAGTGCAACTACATGTAATTAGTACAAGGACCATCCTGTGAGTATTAAACAACAAATATGTGTAAATTATTCAAAGTATGCAATGAACAAAGGAAAAAAATCTGGAACCAGCAGTTATGGCAAATACAATGAGTACAACATCAGTGATTCTTATGTAGCAGAGGGGAAAAAAACAACAAGCCTTAAAAGACATGGCTGCAGCTAGCAGATGTAGGGTATGGAGCTAGATTGTGATGCTATCAACTTAAAGAAGTTAATGCATTTAAAATGTACAGCTACTTCATTTATTTATTTAGTGATGCAAATGATGCAATATAAAGGAAGATTCAACCTTGCACGGTAAAACCAAGCTATTATGATCCACTCATGCATGCTTACAACATCAGAACAGAAGTGCAAACATTTTTATTATCAAGGTCAAATGTAGCCAACAATCAAGTGCCAGCTTTCAGTTTTGTAATATTCCAGTTATATGTCTCACAGATTTTGATGATCATCTTGCATAAAGTTCCTAACAGGCAACAGTTGCTTGACAAAAGGCAAATTGCTATCTGTAGGCCTGCAGATATACAGATGACCTGATACGTTCTCTGACTGAATTTATCTGATGCAGAATCAGATGTATAGCTCCGCAACCTGCAGACGCACCCAGCTTGCTTGCAACACTCTGCAGGGCATGAGGACAAGGTTACGGTAACCGCTGCAAATAAATATATGTATTTGTATTTAAAAAGTTAGCAAAAAAAAAAAAAACTGTTGAGATCAGGTTTCCAACGCAGCCGTGTAGACACTGATTGTTGTCAACACTTGTTGTGGCTGTACAGCTAAAGTTATTTACTTGCAGAAAGTCTAGCCAATTACACAACTCTAAAAGAGGTTGACATTTGATCTAAAGCATATTTAGTCTACACCAGAATCAACACTGAAATGGCAGGAAAGATAATTAATGCCTTCAACACAGGACGTGTACATGTACACAAATTAGAAAAGTGGGGAGGGGGGTGATTTTCTTGTCACATGAGTACAAAGCTATGCATTGTAATCAGCTGGACAGAAAATGATCCTTGACCGAATTCATAACAGGAGACTGTCTGAAGAGTTTCTCACAGATTTGTGAAACTGTACGGACGGGTAAGGAGAGAATTTGTATTGTGACCACCCACCCCCACTCCCCCCCCCTCAACTCGTCCCTCTCTTTCTCCATTTCTTTATCCGTTATTTGCTCCCCAACAATAGAACATTCTTATTACCTGATCGGACTGCATGGTCACTAAACATGTCAGCCTTAAGAGCTCAGCTAAACAAAGTCTGCCTGTAATCCCCGATTACAACTGCTGGACAATAACAGTGTGGTCAAGCAAAGGTCAAGTTGAGAAGTGACCTGGAATTCGGCCATGTAATTGGCTGCTGGATTAGGTGACTTCACCATTAACCTCTGCACCTTGTGGCATAATAACATATACCAAACTGCTTAAAACTAAATTATGGTAAAATGTCTGACCTTTGCACTCAAAACCAAAAGTAACATTATAGTGCATATAAATACTCATATTATTTATTTATTTAGTCAGGTTTCTTTCCACCATAATGCTGGCTAACATTGTATAAGTGAAATATTCTTGTATATGGCGTAAAACACCCAAGAAATAAATACTTATTTATTTATGTATCTGATTGTAGTAAGACAGCCTTCTCAAGAGTTTTTCACTCATATGACGGCACTAGGTTTATGGATGGAGGAAACTGGTGCGCCTAACTGACAAACCTTCTGACTTCAGCAGGGGTCTCTGTGGCCCACGGGGTTAGCACACCAGCACGCGCAATGACCCTCGCACCTATGCAGTCGGTGTGAGGTCAAGTCCAGCTCATGCTGGTTCTTCTTCTTCCGTGGTACGTGGGAAGGTTTGCAACCTGTGGATAGTGGTGGGTTTCTCCCGGGCTCTGCTCGGTTTCCTCCAGCCTTATTGGTGGCAAATGAAATACTCTTGAGTATGGTGTAAAACACCAATCAAATAAAATAAATAAATTCTTACTTCATCATCTTTGCCTTTTCCTTAAGTCCAAGTTTAGGAAGACCCTTTATCCTAAACCCATAAATATTTCACATCTAAGTAATAAATAAAGAGATTCAGTAAGAATCTTTAACTATGTACTATATTATCTAGCTGTACCGACGTATAAAATGGCTAAACAGGCAAACCATATATGCACGCCCATGGGAAAACACCACAAACCATATTTCCCACACTTATTATATGGGCAAATACTATACATCATTACTCCATGCTTACTGCCCAGGTGGAGTCATATCAAAGACTTTAAAAATGGAACTTGCTGCAACCTCGTTGGGGCTCAGCACTGAGAGGTCTGAGCAAGGAAACGGGACTCAGATTGGTCCAGCGTCAGTATAATGTGACTGGGTGGGGTGTCCTGTCTTGAGTCTTCGACATGATCCTTCAGTGATGGCAGCACTTTGGTGACATGAACTCGCCCTGCCACAAGAAGACACAATATATGTACACAGACCTAATGACTCCTAGTCATCATATGACTGAAAAAGTGTTAAGTATGGCATGAAACCCCAAGCATACATACATATACATATACACTGTACTGCAAATATGAAAACATTAAGTAGCATGAATTGTGGAATATATTGTACCAATATATATCCTTAGTGTATTTCCTGTTCATCAATTCTGATTGACTTATCCACCTTATAGGGTTCACTTATTTAAGATGTTTTTTTGTGAATTTCTTCTTGTGCACACATTAGAATGAATGAATGATTATGGCTTAACGCCACATCGGCAATATTTCAGCCACGTCGTGGTGAGACACACATTAGAAAATTCATACATACATGTATGATGTAGACACATACCTTAGACAACATCACATTACTACATGTATCATGAAGTTATTTATTTATTTATTTGATTGGTGTTTTACGCCGTACTTAAGAATATTTCACTTATATGATGGCGGCCAGCATTATGGTGGGAGGAAACCAGGCAGAGCCCAGGGGGAAACCCACGACCATCCGCAGGTTGCTGGCAGACCTTCCCACTTACGGCCGGAGAGGAAGCCAGCATGAGCTGGACTTGAACTCACAGTGACCGCATTAGTGAAAGACTCCTGGGTTGTTGCTCTGTGCTAGCGCACTAACCAACTGAGCCATGGAGGCCCGTACATGTATCATTAAGGCAAATACAATACACGGCATTACTCCATGTACATCACTGTGCAAGTAACACTTGTGGAAAAGTAACGTGGAATAACCACACCAGGGGCCTGTTGTTCAAGAGTGCATTAAACTTTAATTAGGCTTATATCTTAATACCAGTCTTATCCTAATACAAAGTAAATGGCGCTTTAGTCTGGACTAAAGTTAATACAGGGCTTAAGTCTTAATACACTTTTGAACAACTTGGCCCAGGTATTGAATTTGTAAAGTACTACACACACATATTGTAACCCATACCTATAGCTATAATGGGTCATGCAAACATACCACAGGTAGTACTACATGTGATATACATGTGATATACATTACTCAGCCCTCACTGCATAGATAGATAATCTTCTATTTCCAAGTACTATTTAAAGTATGGGATATTATGGTAGATTCACTGTACACACTAAGTAAACAAAAAGCCCAGATCATATTTATTGAGAGGTTTAGAATGTACACTTTATCATTCCTTAAAGGCTGAAACATTGGAAGTTTATGTTGGTCTTTCTCTGACTTCTCTCTGAAGTTCATATCAGAAGAAGTTTAAAAAGCACCATTTTAAGATCTTTATGCAAATGGGCCTCTGAAAGTGCAAGTTTACATTCTAGACTTAATGTTAAATATGAAGAGAAACCATTCCGTGATATGGTGAACATGAAGAGTTAACTTCACACTATTTAGCGACATTTTCAACTATGCGGGACATCCTTGTGATATATTAGGACAAGTACAATATGAAGTCACCACGACAGGGATCAAAATACTGTTTTCTTCCACATGCCATGGGATCAGGTCATACACACACAAAAAGCACTTATCTTAGCACAAACAAGTAGTTTCTAGAAAGAAGCTGAAGTATTAAAAGTAGTCAGCTACACAACAATGACTTCATTTTAATGGGAGATGGGAACTGAAGCCACCCGTGACGCAAACCATGCTATTTAATATTGCATGGTCCAGTTAGCAAATACATTTTGAGATGTCCCTGCAGGCCCATGTACTGCTGCACCTCTTGAAGAAGGTTTTTTTTTTTTTTTTAAATAAAACATCTTTATATAACATGTATTAGTAAAAAAAAAATTAAAGCAAAGTCTTTTTAAAGATCGGAACAAGTTTAGTAACACTTAAATTGTTTGGATATGTATCTAGTGTATACAATGACCATAACTGTATAAATTAAACCATCAACAGAATATACATTTTGGGAAGAACTTGTTCATTCATTTATTTATGATAAGTCAAAAACAATAAGCGAAACGAAAAAAATACTGAAAAAGGCAATTGCAGGATTAAAGCACATAATTAAGAACTTGCTCTATCTCATGGTAAATATCAAATGTTTCACAGAACTTACATATTTTATTGATTCAGTATTAATCATTTTTAATATGAATAAGGTAAAGGTAAATTATGATAAAAATCAATGACCATACCAAACTGGCATACATTGCAAGAAGAACAGATGTCAGCAAATTTCCTACCATGTTCTTCCAAACAAGCTGAACATTTTCAGAATTTACCAACCTTTTAATAACTTTTTAAAATATTTTTTATCTGCATGTGAAAAGCTTTACAAGTTGAGAAGAATGACATTTCCAGATTATTTGATAACTTTATACTTGTAATTATTATAATTATCAGGCCACTTTTGATTTTTAAAGCACAATATATATGTATGGATACTTCATTCAGGGAGAAGGTGTGAACATTTGCCATATACAAATGCAAAGAACTGAAAGCTAAAGCAAAGCCGCATGGGTGACTTGATTGTGCACTTAGAGAGAGAACTGCTTACATTACAGACAAGCTCATTCAAGTACGTTATCAGAGCAAACACTGCAAACTCCCCTTAGGCGCAAAAACGACAGAAAACTGTCACAGTGGCAAAAAAAAAACCAAAAAAAAAAAAACCTAGGGCAAAAGTGTAAACAGAGCTATACTCATGATTTTGAGGGAATTAAGGATGGAAGTGGAACAGGGGTATTGTTGTTCATCTAAACTGAGTGTTCTCAGGCCAGCTAAATGGCAGCCAGTACTAGAACTTGTCACGGTGACACATGCATGCATCAACATGAAGACCATATACTTAGTGAGAGTCACATGCTAACACAAATGACAAGAGTTTTATTTCTCAGTTCATGAGCACTCAGGCATGTAGCAGATATATGGTGTCTTGTCCTTCTGCTGTCTGCAAAAGCAGGACACCAACAGTCAGACTTGGGGGTGAAAAAAACACAGAAAAGTGGAAGGCAAAGTCTGAGACACAAAGCGAAATGGAATGTTTTGCTATGTTACGAAACAGTGTAACAGAGGCGATGGACTACAATCAAACGAGTGCCTTGTGATAAACCAGATCAAAATCCGAAATCGGAAGACCCCAGATCAAACACAGGTTTGGTCATACCAAAGACTTTAAAAACAGCACTTGTTGCTGCCCCGCTTAGTGCTCAGCATTGAGAGGTTAGAGCAAGGAAACATGACTGGTCGGCCCCGTGTCAGAATAATGTAACTGGGTTGGGTGTCATGTCTGGTGTCTTCGACATGATGTCTTAGTGGCAGCAGCACTTTGGCTGCATGGACTCACCCTGCCACAAGAAGAAACAGTATATGTACACACACCTAATGACTCCTTGTCATCACATGACTGAAAATTTGTTAAATATGACCTCAAGCATTCATTCATTCATTCATTCAATCAGATCAATGTCTCAGGTTATAGTCATGGTTGTTCAAACTGATCACATTCCCTTCCTTCTGCAATTAAATTGTTAATCACTAGCATTTTACACTAAAATTTACATCATTTATTTACTGTTTCATGTTTAATGCCATATTGAAGGATTTTTCACATGTAAGATGCAGGTTGGTTTTATTGGTTGAGGAAATTGGAATGCCTGGGGTAAACTACCAACATTTGGCAAAGTTACTGACAGCAAGAATGGGCAAAATAAACATTCAATGAGTGGAGTAAACCGTGCATGGCAAACTTGCACAAACAACCAATAAAAACTGCAGACAAACCAATGAGAACTAGACTCATAGCACCAGGAAAAAAATTTCCATCCCCATTATGGTGGGAGGAAACCAGGGGGACCAGCATGGGGGGAAACCACGACCATCCGCAGGTTGCTGGCAGACTTTCCCACATACGACAGGAGAGACAGCCAATATGAGATGGACAGTGACCACTCAAGGAGAATGATATAGGATAATATGATATATGAATTTATATTTTTGGGGAATATGAGAGCATGCATCAAACTCACAAACATTAATTTTATCAACTTTATTTAAACACTCTTGATTCAATGACTGCTGTAGGTTTACCACCGTCATTAAAGGGAGGGAAATGGAACAGCCTATGACTATGATCAGGTTTACTGAACACCAAGGAGCACAGTGTGGACTGATCCCAATTAAAAAAAAATAAATAAATAAAAAAGAGACAAGCTGAGGGCAGCCATTAATATTGTACAGAATCTCATTGCTAACATAAAATCACAATAAAACCGTGCACATTTCTTTAACGTAACGTCAGAAATCTGTCGAGTTCTGACAGGGACATTTAAAGCATCAGCCTGCGCTTCAACTTAACTTATATAATGATCTAACGTGAACTACTGACAGACCCTAACAGTTACAGTTTGTGAGATTCCCAGGATGCCACTGTAATTCTCCACAGTTTATCTCAGGTTTCCTGCAGGTTATCCTAGACTGCAATTATCATTTAATTTATTTATTTGATGGGTGTTTTACGCCGTACTCAAGAATATTTCACTTATACGATGGCAGCCAGCATTACGGTGGAAGGAACTGGGCAAAGCCCGGGGGGAACCCACAACCATCCACAGGTTGCTGACAGACCTTCCCACGAACGGACAATTATCTTTTAAAGCGACACCAGTTTTACTCTGTGCTTTCTGGCCAAACTCCCTTTTAAAAATCCAAAATTGGATTTTTATTTAAAAAAAATAAAAAACATGAAATTCTATGTTTATATTTTATCTGATCTCCATGTTTTAGTGACTTTCCTGTTTTTCTATCCGGCTTTCTCATCATGTAAATATGTCTTCAACTGCCAGGATAATTCAAATATTGCACACATTAGACAATTTTCAACTTCATTTATTTAGTTTTCTTTATAATCTCCAACATTAAAAAAAAAAGGTTTATTCTGCCTGCAAAACAACAATTACAACTGGAGTGGCCTAACTGCTTCAGACACTGTATCACTGTAGATGCCACAGCTAAATCCCTATATGCTTGTGAACTACCCAGCACATTTATATATTAATTAACTGCTTATGTAATTTTCATGCTAGACGCCTTACATGTTGTGACATACACCAAGGATGAATTTTGCTACACTGTTTACAATTTGGCTACATTGATTACAATTTTGCTACATTGTTTACTGGTGACAGCTGATTTCTCACACCACAGCAGATTAGTCCATACTGTGCCACTAACCTAGATTTAACCTGCATTATGAGTAAACTTTTAAAATAAGTTGAAGTTAATGTGCAAACCAGTTGAATTGAAAACATGTACATCATCCATACTATGCAAGAAGGAACCAAGGCATTATTTTGCACTGATGTACATTGTTGCAGTGACATTCAAGGTAGGCCATATTATTCTGACAACATATTTTACAGCCAACCACCAGGTACCTGACCATGTGAACTGGCAAAAGTTGGATTTGAATTTGCACTCTCACTGATGAAAGCCTATAGAGATCTTAACTGGAACAGTACTGAGATTACATGTACAGGTTTATATTTATGCTGTAACTTTGTCAACTTTATTCAACTCCAAAAAAATATATATTCAGAAATGTTTGTGAACTATTACATACCATACTACATACTGTACTTACATGTGTGCCATACTACACACTACAGACTACCTGGATACCATACTACATACTTATGCCATACTACATGCTACAGACTACCTGGATACCATACTACATACTTATGTCATACTACATACTTCAGAGTACCTGGATACCATACTACATACTTATGCCATACTATACACTATGGAGTACCTGGATGCCATACAACATGCTTATGCCATACATCACACTACAGACTACCTGGATACCATACTACATACTTATGCCATACTACATGCTACAGACTACCTGGATACCGTACTACATATGGTACTTACATGTATGCCATACTAAACACTACAAACTACCTGGATACCGTAATACATACTTATGCCATACTACACACTACATAGTACCTGGATACCATACTACATGCTTATGCCATACTACACACTATAGAGTACCTGGATACCATACTACATGCTTATGCCATACTACACACTATAGAGTACCTGGATACCATACTACATGCTTATGCCATACTACACACTATAGAGTACCTGGATAGCGTACTACATATCCCACATATCAAAAATTCATCATAACATAACCATGATTGTTTTGTTTTTATTTACCATGGGAGTAAGCAAAAGACGTGGCAGTAACCCTGGGTAAACAAATTTTAGGTTCATCCAAAACAAACAAAATTTGGGTGTATTACATTAACTACATGTATATACATCTAGGTGCAAAATAAGAGCAGAGAAACTTCTACAGTGTATTATCACGCAACTGTCAGCCTGGCAGTTATTATCCAATCAGTGCTCCAGTTGTGAAGCAAATCTTTCCATCTTTTTCCATTTCTATCAGTTGCACGTGCGTAACCTAGATTCAATACTTGGCTAAAGAGATTGAGGGTTCTGTATTATTCTGTACACATTCTGTATCATATCTATTCTTAATGTACATGCATTCAGTCAAGCAATCACACGTCACAGTTTGTGACGGGGGACTGATTTATAAGAGGATACTTCAAGTAAACCGGACACTTATAACTAACTAAAAGCTGCAGCCAAACCAGTCAGAACTGGACTTTACGCTGTGACCTCATTGGTCAGAGAGCTGATCGGCTGTGGCAAAAAACATCGCTGACAGAAGCCAGTGTCAACCGGTTCCTCCAACATATTTATCATTTCTTACGCGTCAAATGTATATATAAATACTTTTCTGTGCATAATATAGTGTAGAGATTTAAACATGTTTCTAGTTAACATGAAGAACAGATAAATATTACTGTGAGCAGTAGCTAGAACACACACATATATAGGTATATGTGTGTGTATGTATGTATATATATATATATATATATATATATATATATATATATATATATATATATATATCGTGTACATCGTAAAAGATAAAGGATCAGGTAAAACCAACTTAAGAATATGAAACGAAACCAAAACATTTTCTAAACATGAATCTTATATGTTTACTCCAGACTGCTCTGGAGTATAGGCTCAGTTCAACACTCACCTGTGCCTCTCACAAATTAAAAACATGTACCAGTTCGAAATGAACAGAACAACTTTATACATGTTGTATGACGTTTGTTAAACCAAGGGATGTAACTTCTGCTGTGATAAAGCCAGACCTGGTTCACAAAACACAAGGGAAGTTTATCATCTTGATTAGTGATTAATGGAAATCAATTATGACAGAGAATTATATATCTCTGATCAAAACACAGCTGGCATTCAGTTACTATGCTCTTCTGGTACTAAAACTAGATCTGGTAGCCCAGGTGTCCTATAGCCACTACAGCCATTTTACAGATTACAACCCAGCTTTACTCTGGCCTGCTGTTGGAGACTTCAGCTTGTCACAGAGTATTAATAATTAAAAAAATGAAAAAAAAAAAATAACATAAAGTCGTCTATTTAGGTAATTTACATACGATACCAATACAATTTATGACACCATTTTCTTCAAATTTATAGTATATGAACATGGAGAGGCAAGGGATGGGGAAGATAGCTATGAGGGAGGAGTAATGATGGGATGGGGAGGATAGCTGTGTGGGAGGAGAAATGATGGGATGGGAGAATAGGTGGGTGGGAGGAGTAATGATGGGATGGGGAGGATAGCTGTGTGGGAGGAGAAATGATGGGATGGGAGAATAGGTGGGTGGGAGGAGAAATGATGGGATGGGGAGGATAGCTGTGTGGGAGGAGAAATGATGGGATGGGAGAATAGGTGGGTGGGAGGAGAGATGATGTGATGGGGAGGATACCTGGGTGGGAGGAGGGAGGATACCTGGGTGGGAGGATACCTGGGTGGGAGGATACCTGGGTGGGAGGAGGGAGGATACCTGGGTGGGAGGAGGATACCTGGGTGGGAGGAGGATACCTGGGTGGGAGGAGGGAGGATACCTGGCTGGGAGGAGGGAGGATACCTGGCTGGGAGGAGGGATGATGGGGGAGGAGGGATGATGGGTGGGAGGAGGGAGGATAGCTGGGTGGGAGGAGGGATGATGGGATGGGGAGGATAGATGGGTGGGAGGAGAGATGATGTGATGGGGAGGATAGCTGGGTGGGAGAAGAGATGATGTGATGGGAAGAATAGCTGTGTGGGAGGAGAAATGATGGGATGGGAGAATAGGTGGGTGGGAGGAGTAATGATGGGATGGGGAGGATAGCTGTGTGGGAGGAGAAATGATGGGATGGGAGAATAGGTGGGTGGGAGGAGAGATGATGTGATGGGGAGGATACCTGGGTGGGAGGAGGGATGATGGGGGAGGAGGGATGATGGGGTGGGAGGAGGGAGGATAGCTGGGTGGGAGGAGGGATGATGGGATGGGAGGATAGATGGGTGGGAGGAGAGATGATGTGATGGGGAGGATAGCTGGGTGGGAGAAGAGATGATGTGATGGGAAGGATAGCTGTGTGGGAGGGGGGAAGATAGGATGGGGAGGATAGCTAGGTGGGAGGAGAGATGATGTGACGGGGAGGATAGCTGGGTGGGAGGAGATAGCTTGTAATGGGAGGATAGCTGGGTGGGAAGAGAGATGACTTGTAATAGGCAGGGCTGCTGGGTGGCAGGAGAGATGTCTTGTGATGGGGAGGATAACTGAGTAGGAAGAAAAATGGCTTAATGGGAGGAGAGCTGGTGGGAGGAGAGATGCTATGTGATGGGGAGGATAGCTGGGTGGAAGAAGGAATGACTTCTGAGGGGAGTATAGCTGGGTGGAAGGAGGGATGACCTGTGAGGGAAGGATAGCTGGGTAGTAGGAGGGATGATGTAATGGGGAGGATAGCTGGTTGGGAGTAGGGAGGATGTGATGGGAAAGATAGCTGGGTAGGAGGAGGGACGACAAGATTGAACATTAGCTGGGTAGAAGGAGGGATGACCTGTGAGGGGAGAATAGCTGGGTGGGAGGAGTGATGACCTGTGAGGGGGAGAATAGCTGGGTGGGAGGAGCGATGACCTGTGAGGGGAGGATAGCTGGGTGGGAAAATTGATGACTTGTAATTTACATAAGATACCAATACAATTTATAGGAGGAAAGCTGGGTGAAAGAAAGGATGACTTGTGGTGGGGAAGACAGCTGGGAGGAAGGAAGGATGACTTGTGATGGGGAGGATAGGTGGGTGGGAGGGGGGATTGCTTGTGATAGGGAGGACAGCTGTGTGAGGTGAGGGATGAGTTGTGATGAAAAGGATATCTGGGTGGGAGAAGGGATGGCTTCTGATGTCTTTTTAATATGGACATAGCTTGGCGAAATTTGGGGGGAGGCAAAGTTAGAGACAGTGAGGATAGATGGCTGGGACAGGAATAACTTTAGGAAGGAATCAGGGCATCCGATCTGGGAAAAAGGTGAGTGGAAGGTGGTTTGACTAGGGATATGCCCAACACCATCATCAAGGAAGTAAAAGCTACAGTATTTTATGGATGCTGTTGTTATGACCAGAGACCTTTTTGTCTTTGATCAACACATTCAGAACTTACCAAAAAAGAAATGCATCCTGGAAACAATCTGAATTTTGGTAATTTTAAAAATCCAACCAAGAAATAGTCGACAGCAATATAAACAAGACTGAAAAACACGTTCAACCAAAGTGTGACAAGACATTCAACTTAACAAGGCCCCTGGGAAATCTGGCTGCATCAACCAATCAAGACCAGTCATTACATGCAACAGGTAATCAAGAAAGTTGTAATAGCGAGGATTCAGTGAAATGACCAGAATGTGATTGCAGCTGGCCTGATGATAGCCACTTGTCCTGGTTGGTGAAGTCCCCCAAGGCTTTTCTGATCAGGATAATGGTACACTATTACACCAGCCTGAAGGCCTCCTGTCAAGTTGATTTTTGTCCCTGCAGTTGTCACATGGACCGTTTTATACAGGGAAATCAACACAGGTATCAATCACAGCTCATTTTACATATGAACGTCTAAAAGTGGTTTTAAAGATGAGTATTACAGGCATACTTTTTTGCAGATGAACTGATATTACCATTAGCTTTGTAGTTGAATATTACACGTAGTTTGTTGAGGCATATTATAGTTAGTAGTATAGATGAAAATTGCAAGTAGTTCTGTAGCTGAATATGACAGCTGACTTTGTGGATGAATACTCTATGTAGTATGAATATTAAAAGTAGTTTTGTGGATGAACAGTACAGGTAGTTTTGTGGATGAATAGTACAGGTAGTTTTGTGGATGAACAGTACAGGTAGTTTTGTGGATGAACAGTACAGGTAGTTTTGTGGATGAACAGTACAGGTAGTTTTGTGTATGAATAGTACAGGTAGTTTTGTGGATAAACAGTACAGGTACACATGTAGTTTTGTGTATGAATAGTACAGGTAGTTTTGTGTATGAATAGTACAGGTAGTTTTGTGGATGAATAGTATGGGTAGTTCTGTGGATGAACAGTACAGGTAGTTTTGTGGATGAACAGTACAGGTAGTTTTGTGGATGAACAGTACAGGTAGTTTTGTGGATGAACAGTACAGGTAGTTTTGTGGATGAACAGTACAGGTAGTTTTGTGGATGAACAGTACAGGTAGTTTTGTGGATGAATAGTACAGGTAGTTTTGTGGATGTATATTACAAGTAGTTTTGTGGATGAATAGTACAGGTAGTTTTGTGGATGAACAGTACAGGTAGTTTTGTGGATGAACAGTGCAGGTAGTTTTGTGGATGAACAGTACAGGTAGTTTTGTGGATGAACAGTACAGGTAGTTTTGTGGATGAACAGTACAGGTAGTTTTGTGGATGAACAGTACAGGTAGTTTTGTGGATGAACAGTACAGGTAGTTTTGTGGATGAACAGTACAGGTAGTTTTGTGGATGAATAGTACAGGTAGTTTTGTGGATGAATAGTACAGGTAGTTTTGTGGATGAACAGTACAGGTAGTTTTGTGGATGAACAGTACAGGTAGTTTTGTGGATGAACAGTACAGGTAGTTTTGTGGATGAACAGTACAGGTAGTTTTGTGGATGAACAGTACAGGTAGTTTTGTGGATGAACAGTACAGGGTAGTTTTGTGGATGAACAGTACAGGTAGTTTTGTGGATGAAATAGTACAGGTAGTTTTGTGGATGTATATTACAAGTAGTTTTGTGGATGAATAGTACAGGTAGTTTTGTGGATGAACAGTACAGGTAGTTTTGTGGATGAACAGTACAGGTAGTTTTGTGGATGAACAGTACAGGTAGTTTTGTGGATGAACAGTACAGGTAGTTTTGTGGATGAATAGTACAGGTAGTTTTGTGGATGAATAGTACAGGTAGTTTTGTGGATGAACAGTACAGGTAGTTTTGTGGATGAACAGTACAGGTAGTTTTGTGGATGAACAGTACAGGTAGTTTTGTGGATGAACAGTACAGGTAGTTTTGTGGATGAAACAGTACAGGTAGTTTTGTGGATGAACAGTACAGGTAGTTTTGTGGATGAACAGTACAGGTAGTTTTGTGGATGAATAGTACAGGTAGTTTTGTGGATGTATATTACAAGTAGTTTTGTTGCTAAATATTATATGTAGCGCTGTGTATGAATATTACAGACAGTTTGTAAATGAATATTCTACCTGTGGATCGCCGATATATTTATAAGTGAAATATTCTTGAGTACGGCATAAAACACCGATCAAATAAATAAATAAATATTAGACAGTTTTGTGGATAAATATTGCAAGAAGTTTTGAAAATGAATAGTATAGGCAGTTTTCAGTATGAATATTATAGATAGTTTTGTAGATAAATATTACATGTACATGTAGTTTTATTGTATGTGCAGATAACACCTGTACTTCGGAAAATGGATATCATACACAGAACATGTATTATTTAGTTTATGAATTTGGTTTTCTACATATACATAAATGTAGTTTTGTATCAGTATGTTATCTCTATAGTTTTGTACCTAAATACCACACGTGAATTCACACATGGCAATTTTAATAGAAGGGTTGTAGAGTTGGCAAAGTATCCGGAATAGTTCTATTACCAAGTTTACCAGATGAATAAACTGACCCAGGAGTCTCTCACCAATGCGGTTGCTGTGAGTTGAAGTCCAGCTCATGCTGGCTTCCTCTCCAGCCTTATGTGGGGAAGATCTTCCAGCAACCTGCGGATGGTTGTGGGTTTCCCCGCGCTCTGCCCGGTTTCCACCCACCATAATACTGACTGCCGTCGTATAAGTGAAATCTTGAGTATTGAGTAAAACACCAATCAAACAAATAAATAAATAAATAAATAAATAAATAACATGAATAAACCGATACTAGTATACTTGATAGATCAGATAATCTCATTTCTTTGTCAGGTACTTCTGTATTCAAGCCGACACAATCTTTTCAATTGATCTTTATAGATCTTATTGGTCTTAACGGGTGGCCTACTGGATACTGGTAATATTTCGATCTCTATGCAGATGTATAGGGCTCACATTCACATCTCTATAATCACATATCATAAGTGCATCAACAACATCCTTGTATGTACACATACATGTAATCTCGCAGAACTTCACATGTTTTGTGATAACTTAATTAGCATCTTGTGGACACTTTTCAAGTGGATAGAACCAGTAAAGTTTCTAAATTTTTGAACTCAAACCCAGTTAAAAAAACTGTATCAGTCCCTTTTTCCACATAACTCATGATCCACAAAATTTTCCAGTATAATCACAGGAAAACAGAGACAAACTGAACATTAAAATACTTACAAACTTCTCAAACAGATTTAAATATTTTACCATGTATATCAATGACTCAGTCTTGAAATTCTGACTCAGTCAAAATTGGTTTTACGTAATTGGCCCCTCAGTTTTCAAGTAGATTAAGCTGCAGGATTCATATAACTGTCACTAGTTGGATGCCAACTAATGCTGAAACTCTTGCAATGTTAAACAGTTTCCAGATATGTACCTTACCTCCACCAAGGCCGTGCAATGTTTAAAGCTTATTTACCAGTACCTTAAATGTCATCCATGACTACCTTGCCCACTTGTCCTGATTCTGTGAGTTCTCTTGATTTTAGAAAGGTGTTTTGACGTTTGCTTTGAACATGGAAACATATTCTATTGAAAAAGTTTCAGCACCAAAAATAATATTTTGTGACATTTACTTGCCTCTAAAAATGCACTTTTGTAGACAAAATTTGGGGTCATTTTGGGTTGGTCTTTCCGAACTATTTCAGGTATAATATCCCAAGGTAAAGAAGATTATCAGGACAGCTTAGAGAGGAGTACCAGCTTAGCGTATCTGTAATAAGTTCTCTATATAATGATGATGAAGCCATATAATGCTAGAGTTTTTTGAGCTTCAGTTTGAGCCTCAACAGGATTTCTGATGAGAACTGATGCAAAAATAAACGAAGACCTAGTTTCCAGCGCTGCCCAAAGACTGGCCAGCTTGTGGCAGTTATAACCTCCTGTTAATGGTGGGAGAGTTGACAGATGAGATATTGATTCATTGCATTTCATAACAGATTAGAACTGCCATGAGTATTTCCCTCTATATATATGTACAAACCCATGTTCACCTAAGGAAAAATTTACCGCTCCAAGTTAAGTGGTCCAGAAATAACCCACCAGGAAATGAGTTCTCCAGTCAGTGCCTCTATGATGGGGATTATGTAAATTAGCTTTGGTGATAGTGGCCTCGACCATGAAAAACAAAAACGAATATAGAAAACTTCTTTTGAGAGTGAAAACACACACGCATAAAAGCCGCAATACTAATAATTCAATCTGTATGCAAATTAATAAAAATACTGGATACCTTCGCAAAGAATAACTACACTGTTTTGGAAATCAATTCACATTGATCCATGTAGCATGACAAATTGGATTTCAGATGTCTTCAGGGGTTTTAACACTGAAGATTATTCTCTTTCTCTCTCTATGCATTAGAAGTTCTAGAGATCTGACAGTCAAAAACTTAATATACTTACAGACAAAGGTCGATGATCTCAAAAGAACAAAAAAAAAATAGTTATTGTCACTGAAAGCATGACTGTTCCTCTTTCTGTTTATACCGTATACTTCAATCCAGTTTTTAACATGTATTAATTACATTTTTTTAAAGGAATAAACAGATATATATGTTAATATTTCATTTGTTCTCAGCCAGTAATACTATATATGTGTTAATTACTTGCTATTTGTACAGTAGCATCAATAATATGAGTTAAATTGTGAATGTATAAAAGTACATGAACGAAAACACATTCATCCACGTCAAGGTCACAAGATGTGTATATCCTTGTACTTTATACTTAACTTCGCTACGGCCTGGAGGTCGTCTATGTGCAGATTTTCATACTCTAAAAAACATAATTCATGCTCAACACTTACAGAAATATTAATGCTATCCATTTGTACAAATTTTTGGAAGTTCATTTTTAATCTTAAACCTTGAATGTTAAATAACTTCTATGAACAATGTCAAAGTACTCCCAGAAGATCAAACATTTGTTGAAAAATTTTTTTTGCTCAAAGTGTTTCCATAATGAAATTTCTAAATGAACTTTCTGTGTAAGCATCCACCATATGCAGAAAATCAATCCAATGGAAAGTATTTCCTTGTAGAAAGCTATTAAATTCTTAATATCAACATGTTCATTAATTATATGAAGTGTTTCCACTGTTTCTTTATTCACTTTGATGAAGTTGGTGTTAGTGAATAAAAATGCTGGGAACTTTTCCCAACGATGATTTTAGTGAATAATGGGGTCTTTCTCCAGATAAAGTCAGTAAATGATGCAGCCTTTCTCCAGATGAAAGCAGTAAATGATGCAGCCTTTCTCCAGATGAAAGCAGTAAATGATGCAGCCTTTCTCCAGATGAAGTCAGTAAATGATGGAGCCTTTCTTCAGATTAAGTCAGTAAATGATGGAGCCTTTCTTCAGATGAAGTCAGTAAATGATGGAGCCTTTCTTCAGATGAAGTCAGTAAATGATGGAGCCTTTCTCCAGATGAAGTCAGTAAATGATGGAGCCTTTCTTCAGATTAAGTCAGTAAATGATGCAGCCTTTCTCCAGATTAAGTCAGTAAATGATGGAGCCTTTCTTCAGATTAAGTCAGTAAATGATGCAGCCTTTCTCCAGATTAAGTCAGTAAATGATGGAGCCTTTCTTCAGATTAAGTCAGTAAATGATGCAGCCTTTCTCCAGATTAAGTCAGTAAATGATGGAGCCGTTCTCCAGATGACGTAAGTAAATGAAAGAGCCTTTCTCCAGATGAAGTCAGTAAATGATGGAGCCTTTCGCCATATAAAGTCAGTAAATGATGGAGTCTTTCTCCAGATGAAAGCAGTAAATGATGGAGCCTTTCTCCAGATGAAGTCAGTAAAATGTAGACTGTCTCCAGGTGAAATGAGTGAAGAATGCACCCTGAATTTTCTAATTATTAACAATCATATACCCCGTAAATCAAAGTTTTATATACTGGTAACTATATTACTCTTTGCGAATCCCTTTCCTGTTGAAATACAATTTTACAAGGAAAAACATTTGTCTGAGTATTTATGCGGTGTACTGATTTCTGGCCAACATTTTTGTTGAAGTGTTTGTTCACAAATTAGGAATAACTTTTTCCTGTAATTCCCTCAGATTAATTTTAAGGAGTAAATTCTTATCCATGTAGTTTATTTTATCTTTTTTATCTGCTTATAGCATTTATGATGGTGGTTGGATTTATAAATCTGTGCAAAAAAAGGTGGCCCCAATTTTGTTTTGTGGTTTACCTGTGAGCCGGCACTAAAAAATCAAAGAACGAAATAAAAATATAATTGGAAATCCTTTCTTTTTCTTTTGTCGGATTCTAATCTTTCACATATTTTTCCTGTTTTTCAAGGCCTTTTTGATTGCACGAACACAATGTATGTCTTTAAACAGATCAATATCTGACACAGTCCACCTTTCACACAAATTGATATCACAGCAGCTGATTAGACCAGGTACCAAGTAACACGGTCACTGGCCCGATTCAAGTTTTTGAAAGGTTTGTCTGAATTTTTGTCAGGTAGGCCTACCTGGCTAAGAAGGGTGGCTTATTTTAAGGCACCCCAAATTTCTTCATGCCACCTCAAATGATACCACCATATATCGCTTAATAATTTGAAATCATGGATTCTTGGAGGTTTATTTGCATCAGTGTACTGTACATGTAAATGATTTTATAAGTAGTATTGCATGGTGCCATATAGATAGTCAGATGAGGTCAGTCTGGAATGAATGGTTATCTCCTCTTTCTTTTGGAACTCCTTTTTTTTTTTTATTTTTTGCCATTTACTTTTAACCAACTGGACTGACAGCGTTAATTCCAGGAAGTGTTATGAATGATACAATGTTTCCAGGAAGTTTCCAGAAAAAAACACTGCATCAAGAGGAGATGACCTCTATCTCAAATCTATCAACAGCCATATAAACTCTATCTACATGTATATATTACCAGTAATCAGTATTTATGATGATGTCAGTCGACTTATTGGATGAAGACCAAGCAGATAATCACCATCCATCTTATCTTCTCACTCAGCCTGGAATGCATCATTACACTGGCTGAAAATCCATTATCATAACGAAGTAATATCAAAACAGTCTCATCACGGACTCTAGCAGTTTCATATTTCACTAATCAAGCCAAATTTACTTTTGACAGATCCTTCATGCTGAAGCTACCGCTCAGAGGTTTTGTGCCAATAGATTCATCCAGCTAAGTATCAAGAAAACAAGTACTTTTCAGATTTGCTCATCGCCTTTAATCCAGAAAAAGTTGGGCACGGCATTAGTTTTCCATTTGCTTTTCAATGTGTTGTCCGCAAGATAATAAATTCATATTAAATACAATTTATCTGGAGTTGGCCAGTGACTCATTCAATTACAGCTGAAGCGCATCGTTGGGTGTTGGGTGATCTATCATGGTGTCAGAAAAAGATGACAAGAGTTGGCGAGAACTACCACACCTGATCAATACTACCACCACCTAGGCCTCGTGTAAAACATCCAGCCAGAAAACAGCACGGCCATAATACAGTCTGTATCAGAATGACCACCATATTCTGGTCACTGACCACTCAACCCTTTGTATCAAAAGGGCATCCCCAGAGCAGAAAAAAATCTCCTGAAAAAGACACACACATACATGTATGTACAATGAATGCAGGATTCTCCACGGAGTCATTTTTTTGAATTTGGCAGTTTATGTAATCATAAAAATATCCCTGTATTAGATCAGATGACACTGAGACAAGATTCTTCTTGCCTTAAATGGAGTCAGTCTACATGTAGTTCATTTGAATATGATTAGAAATCAATGTTTGCACATTTTTTTTTTTGCTTTTTAATGTAAAACTGATATTTTCTGTATTAGTTTAGATAATAATGCGACTACAGTGAGACATGACAGGTTTCTCCTTGTTCTAAAGTGAATCGCTCTCATTTGCAAGTGATTAGATATTAATTTCTTTATATTTATTGTTTTCTTTTTTTTTTTTTTTGCTTGTAATGTACAATTGATATTTTCTCTGTGGGGTGCAAAGGCTTGTAACATAAATCAACAGACTGACAGAAGAAACACTAATCCATCTGCCTAAATAATATGCATGCTGGCAGCAATAAATCACAACCTGTACTGTATTACTAAAATGAGTAGAAGACAAAGGTATTCATTGCCATTCTATTGTACATGTAAGTAAACACACACCTGACATAAACATTAGTGAGAAGAAACACTCTGGGAATCATCAACCCTTAACCTTGACTGGGTAGTGTTACTGATTTCCCGCTCCTGGATACTAAACAGTAGAGCTACATCTCTGGTTGAATTAAACCAGACCAGAGAAGATTGGCGGAGATCTAGCGATATACTGTGATTTCTAACCGGGGCTGGAGGTTATTTCCTTGTAAAAACTCATCCTTGTAATGGTTGTGGGACAAATGAAAACACCTGACTACAGAGATAATGGTGATTAATGGAGAGAGCCTCTGGCACACGGAAATCTTTCTGCCTCCGTGGATAAAACTTATGCACGTTTTGTGACCGAATATATATATATATATATATATATACATGTATATCAAATGTATTGCTTTTTCTGGCTTTTTTCAGCTGATTAGAGCAATTATGACCAAAAACATCCTGACAAATTTAAATGCCACCAGCTATCAACCCCTAAAGCCAATGATCAAGCTAAGTAATAATGAGAAAAAAGATAATAAATAATACAACCTTAGTTATTTCTGAAGAGGAGTGGAAACTGAGCTAAATTGCTACAGCTATTATATTTTCATGTGATAGGTAACTCTATAAATCAACTCTTAATAAGGGATTCTTCCCAGGCTATGGGTTATGCCATGTTGGAGAAACCTGGAACATGTTCTTGTGTCACCTTCTCGTGTTACCCCATCCTCATATATACCTGAAGGCAAAACACTGCTGGCCCCTGTTCATTTTTTAAGGTGCATTTTTCTAGGGTTCTAGAAATAACTTGATGTCTTACCCTGACTGGCAGAACCTGGTACCATGGCGGCGCTTTTGATTTTCTTAATGTGCACCTGTTTGCATAATTTGAACTGCAATATCAGTGTCATTTAACATAAATGAAAATAAACAGGTATATGCTTTAGGAGAGATTCTGTATTGATGCATACAAGTACACATATACATAAGATCTAGTGCTCTCCTTTATTTTAACTAATATGATGCTTTTATCATATACTGTCTTCATGAAAATACACTTTCTTAGTGAATAGCATCATATATAATTAAAATAATGTCAATAATTGATGAATTCTAGGTAATTCTACCACACTGTAGTCAGATACTGACTTACTTGATGCCTTTTCTCAAGGTTTGCCTCGTATCTTTAGAGCCAAATACACTATACATTATATATTGGCTAAACATTAGGCCTTCCAATATGAGCTAAAAGTGTTTGTTCAATTTGGATTCACAATATACTATATAGGACTCATCAATACGCTGTGGGACAAATCGATACACTGACTCATCAGTACACTGTGGGACTCATCAATACACTGTGGAACTCATCAATACACTGTGACACTAATCAATACGATGGGACTCATCAATACAATATGGGAATCAATACACTGTGGAACTCATCAATACACTGTGACTCATCAGTACACTGTGGGACTCATCAATACACTGTGGAACTCATCAATACACTCTGGAATTCATCAATACACCATGACTCATCAATGCACTGTGGAGCTCATTAATACACTATGGGACTCATCAACACACTGTGGGACTCATCAATACGCTGGGACACATCAATACAATATGGGTCTCAATACACTGTGGAACTCATCAATACACTGTGACTCATCAATACACTGTGACTCATCAATACACTGTGGGAGTCATCAATACACTGTGAATCTCATCAATACACTGTGGGACTCATCAATACAACATGGGACTCATCCATACAATGAGGCTCATCAATACACTGTGGGTCTCATCAATACACTGGGATTCATCAATACAACATGGGACTCATCAATACAATGAGGCTCATCAATACACTGTGGGAGTCATCAATACAATGTGGGACTCATCAATACAATATGGGACTCATCAATACACTGTGGGACTCATCAATACAATGAGGCTCATCAATACACTGTGGGACTCATCAATACACAGTGGGGCTCATCAATACAATGTGGGACTCATCAATACAATGAGGCTCATCAATACACTGTGGGACTCATCAATACACTGTGCGACTCATCAATACAACATGGGACTCATCAATACAATGAGGCTCATCAATACACTGTGGGACTCATCAATACAATGTGGGACTCATCAATACAATGAGGCTCATCAATACACTGTGGGACTCATCAATACAATGTGGGACTCATCAATACAATATGGGACTCATCAATACAATGTGGGACTCATCAATACAATGTGGGACTCATCAATACAATATGGAATTCATCAATGTCCAGTGGGGCTATAATCATAGTCCTGTGCAACTAATGACACATCGCTGCATTTTAGTACATGAAACATGGTACTGCCACTAACTTCTAGGAGGAAAATTTGTTTAGCACCTATATAAAACTTAACTCATGACTTTATTTACATATCTGGAATTTAAAGAACAGAGGTTCCATGAGGAGAAAAAAGTTCCACACAGAGAAAACAAATACTGATCAAGGCTGAAAACCTATGCATACATGGAACCTGACAGCTAAATAAGAAGTGGAAGTGTCGAGGAGTGAAGGCAGTTAGTCGGTCACTAATACAGACAGGTCAAGCGAATGGGTGAAGATGGAAACGCACTCCAGCCAGTAATTACACCCGCAGCTTCAGTCCCCTGCTAATCCAACATGGCTATGGGCAGTGAAGAGTTTCCTGGAAAAATCAATAGGCACAGAGCTGGGTAAAGGGTCATTAGCCACAGCCAGCATGTGCTATTAAGATGGACAAGACATGGACGTATTACCGGTCATTCAGCCGCTCGCACCAGCGTCCACTTTCGGGCCTGTTGGCCACGCGGTCAACACAAGCAGTGGCAGTCTTGTGGATGGCTGTAGAACTACAATGCAATGTATACACTCTTTACCCGGTCAATAACCAATTAGACAATGAATGGAGGATAGAAAAAGTGAATGAGATTGAGGGCGAGTGCCGCTTTCCCTATGCAGCCAACAACATCTGTTGTTTACTTTAAGACTTCATGGAGTGACATATATGCAAACAGAGCGAAAATACTCCTTTGGCAGAGCGAACCACTAAGTCTTGGCAGCCCTGGTCAGTTCTAGATTTAAGACTAATTTGGCCAGCTGATCAACTATAATGAGATTTTATTGACTTTCGTTTCCTTTGAGGAGATCTGTTTCGTTGGCATGGAGGAACTACTTCCTGAGGCTGACAGATCACCTGTACGTATTCCGCAGCCAAATGATCACGACTGACTTGCCACTAACTGAGCTACCTGGGCAGAACCAAGCCATCTGACATGAAACAGGTCATTCATTCCTGTTGGATCTCAGCAGTTGAATAATCAACCATTAATCAATATGCTAAATAAAGGCTTTAACTACTCGTTCCCTCAAGCATCATGACCATGAAATGCTATACCTTATCCAGGTAATATTGCCAAAGGAAGAAGTTGCCAGAGGAAACAGTGAATTTGGCCTGGTTAAAATTCTTCAACACCTTCATAACAAAACACTGAATCATCTCAAGTGCATTATTAATTTATTTGATTGCTGCTTATTGCTCAATTTATTTATTTATTTGATTGGTGTTTTACGCCGTACCCAAGAATATTTCACTTATACGATGGCAGCCAGCATTATGGTGGGGGGAAACCGGGCAGAGCACGGGGAAAAGCCACGATCATGTGCAGGTTGCTGTCAGACCTTCCCACTTACAGCCAGTGAGCAAGCCAGCATGAGCTGGACTTGAACTCATAGCGAGCCACATACTTAAGAAATTTTCACTACTAATGGCGGTCAATTACATGTGTGAAGGAAAACCACCCAGCCTTTGTAAAGTTACTGATGAGCTTTCCCACATGTGACCTACAGATAAACACACCACATCGGTGCAGTGGTCATCAACAAACGTTAGACTGCGCTAGCTGGTGCATTATAATGACTGAGTGTGGCATCAATTAAGTTTTGGCACTAAGAATCTGTGCACTAGCTATTCCGACACTGTAATCCCAAATGAACATAATACCAGCAGTTGTAAAGACTGCTTTCTAAGAGACCTCCAATAATCCCTTGTGTCCATCTATGGCAGATGTGTGGATTCTGACCATCAGGAAAGTGATAAATATTTGTAGTAATCAAGTCTTTTGGTCAGCTACCTATATGGCATGTAATCAAAAGCCCACTGGCTGAATGGTCCAGGTGACAGACATTTTAGCTTTCTGTTGATTAGGTGCCTACAGGACTGAAGTCTGTGATTCCATATGCACTAGAGTATGGTCCTGTGATAACAAAAAAAACAGCTAATAGGTTAAGTGTAACAAACTGCAAACCAGTTTCCATGATTTGATATTTAAAAATAAAATGAGGATTATCTGGTGCTAATCACAAATAAATGATTTATGGTATCTTGAGACAAAAAGTGTTGATGATGGCAAATTTTTGGGATTAAAACAGCTCAAACAATGCTAAATTGAGATAAACTTCAATTCTTAATAGCACATTCAATATTTATTGATAGTAACAACACACATCTATGTTGTGCAGTCATGCATGCAGACTGTATGCAATTGTAACAGCAAAAGCACAAGTATATTAACTTTCAGTCTAACAGTGATGATGGGTTTACTTATTAGTTGTGATATGCTTGCCAGAAGAATAACAAATATCTTGGCAGTTGTTCTGAAAAAGGAACACAATAGCATGGTTTGATGTATCTGTTACCTGATGGCAATTCAAAAAAACTCTTACAATAAACAGATGCTGCATGGCACATTCCCAGAGAGTCTCTTCCCACTATACCCTGTAAAAAAAAAAAAAGAAAACAAAAAAAAAACAAGCCAACAACTGGGCAACTGTAAGCATTTGATAACTGATACAGAAAAAGGAAAAATAAACCATGGTTTATTCACACTGCTCCCTCAATCAGCTGAAATGGAACTGAACGCTTCCAGCTGTGACTTGTAACAAATGGCTGGACTCACTGAGTTATTGGTGGTGTTTTCTATCACCAGTTTATCCTGGACCATGGAGAGAGAGAGAGAGGTTAAATGGATAACAGGCCAACACATCAAAGGGATTGAGAATCAATGGCGTTAGCCGGAGAAGAAGAGAGCCGTGAAACGCAGCGCTGTACCTGATCAATTAAATACACCATGGCCACTTCCCTGTGATCATCCGATGAATATGGCCATGGCAAATTATTGATCGCTCTTTGATCTGATAAGACGACAACAAACAAATTCTATAGCACAGTAATCACTTTACTTTTTTTTTTTTCAAAAACTGTGACAGGTTGTCTTTACGCCTGTACCTGTCTGTCACAGATCGATGCAAACGGACACAAGAGAACAGCTCCCAAAATCTATTCTGTTCATTAGCCTAAGGTGAAGGACATGACTGCGCAATTTGATGAGGGAATAAAGGGCCAATCTTGTGTCCACAGTCACCAATATCCACAAACATAACTCTCCTTCCTCAAACAAATACAGTGATACATCAGCATGCAACCTGGCCCTCTATCTAGATCATATCATCTCTGCTCTGGTTTTACTCTCTGTACTATAAGTCATTTATTATGCTATATCGAGAATAAAACCTTGCTTCTTAAGACCAGGAATAGTGATGTGAGTATTGGCCCCCCCAAAAAAAAAAAATAAATAATAAAAAAAAAACAACAAACAAACAAAAAAAACCCCCAACAAATTGCCAACATTGATCAAAACACTTGCCGGTAGGATACAGTAAAACTGCTTTGTACAATAACACTGCGAGGCTTTTCCTTACCAAACTCTTTGAAATATTGGAGTCATCTTTAAAATATGAAATTGGTCTGATACATGTGTACTTAACTGGTGGATTTGTTTATTTGTTTTTTTTTTTTTTGAGGGGGGGAGGTTTAAAGGCCAAAAGTTGTTTTCAGTAGAAGTCTGGTCATATCCCGACAATAAGTCAGTCTCAAAACTTGTAGAAGACATCTATCGTGTCATAATATACCCAGTCACACTATATTAACACCAGGTGTAAATGGAATCAGGGCACAATTAGCAAAAATAAAATGACCAGATGATGTCATGCATTGTGATAAAATTGTGACACTGATAGTTCTCTATATTACTGGATGTGTAAAAAACAACACATGCTGGGTACGTGTACCTAATATGGCTGTGTAATGATACCAAAACATCCTGGGTACGTGTACCTAATATGGCTGTGTAACAATACCAAAACATGCTGGGTACGTGTACCTAATATGGTTGTGTAATAATACCAAAACATCCTGGGTACGTGTACCTAATATGGCTGTGTAACAATACCAAAACATGCTGGATAAATGTACCTAATATGGCTGTGTAATAATACGGAAACATGCTAGGTACGTGTACCTAATATGGCTGTGTAATAATACGAAAACATGCTGGATAGGTGTACCTAATATGGCTGTGTAATAATACGAAAACATGCTAGGTACGAGTACCTAATATGGCTGTGTAATAATATGAAAACATGCTAGGTACGTGTACCTAATATGGCTGTGTAATAATACGAAAACATGCTGGGTACGTGTGCCTAATATGGCTGTGTAATAATACGAAAACATGCTGGGTACGTGTGCCTAATATGGCTGTGTAATAATACGAAAACATGCTGGGTACGTGTGCCTAATATGGCTGTGTAATAATACGAAAACATGCTGGGTACGAGTACCTAATATGGCTGTGTAATAATACGAAAACATGCTGGATAGGTGTACCTAATATGGCTGTGTAATAATACGAAAACATGCTAGGTACGAGTACCTAATATGGCTGTGTAATAATATGAAAACATGCTAGGTACGTGTACCTAATATGGCTGTGTAATAATACGAAAACATGCTGGGTACGTGTGCCTAATATGGCTGTGTAATAATACGAAAACATGCTGGGTACGTGTGCCTAATATGGCTGTGTAATAATACGAAAACATGCTGGGTACGTGTGCCTAATATGGCTGTGTAATAATACGAAAACATGCTGGGTACGAGTACCTAATATGGCTGTGTAATAATACGAAAACATGCTGGGTACGTGTGCCTAATATGGCTGTGTAATAATACGAAAACATGCTGGATAGGTGTACCTAATATGGCTGTGTAATAATACGAAAACATGCTGGGTACGTGTGCCTAATATGGCTGTGTAATAATATGAAAAACATGCTGGGTACGTGTGCCTAATATGGCTGTGTAATAATACCAAAATATGCTGGGCATGTGTATCTATTACCAAAATATGCTGGGTACGTGTACCTAATATAGTTGTGCAATAATACTAAAACATGCTGGGTGCCTGTACCTTATGGCTGTGTAATAATACCAAAATGTGCTGAGTACCTGCACCTCATGGCTGTGTAATAATACCAAAATATGATGGGTCTTTGTTTCTTGAGTAACAAAATCTGGAAATATGTCATATTCATGTCTGGTTTTGGAAGAGAAATAAACAACTGTATCAAGCTCCCTAAATATGTGTTCTCCATTTTGATCATAGATAAAAATTGCTCACAAGCATGAATGTGTGTTAAATCCCAGACACATCTTTTATAATAATAATAAGACCACTGAACTACAAGATGATAAAGGTCATATGAAATAATGTTTGTTTTTTGAATGTAGGTATTCAGCTTGGCAGATTAACATGCAACTGGATAATCTGCTGTTATAAGGGATCTCCGATCAAATATGGCCATGTTGAAATCTGGAAACATGACCCCTGCAAGTTTGTCCTTGAAGTGTCCTTGAAGAGTACAGATGTACAAGTAAATACTGGTATATGTGTCACTGTTTTGATGACTGAACAGCAGACACACCTGGTTGAGGTACAGACATAAGACACAAAAACAATTTAAATGCAAAGTAAACAGTTTTGTGATCTATGTCCCTTGGGGGCAAAGAGCAATAATATATGATATTAATATAAACATAACATCAACGACTATAAATTTACACTCCACCCAATAACCCAAATTGATAATTAAGTTATAGCGTAATAAGAAATTCAAGGATTAAAGGGTACTTCAAAGAGGTACTATAAAACGAAGAGTTAATGGCTTTAAGCAAAATGAGGAAAGCTATGTCAATAGATTCTTGAGATACATTTTATATTTCTTGATAACCCTTATATTTTATGCATATTTTCAGTCAATGGTTGTGAATGACTTCATTGAGGAACATACTGGGAACGCAGGTCAAGCTTAAAACGCCCCCAGTTCAGGCTCTTCCCCCAACAAAGTTGTTGGGACATCACCAATTTACACCTCAAGAGGAAAGCTGAAAACTGCTCAAACTGCTACACCATGAATTTTCAAGCTAGTTTTGACACCAAGACCCAACCCAATCCCAAGGGGAGATAATAATGCATACATGTAATACACTCGTGAAAAATGCACGGTCATGTTTCCACAAAGCAAATTCTGGCTTCATTCAGGACTTAAAACCTAAGCTTACATGCATCTGAACAGCTGCTATAACTTTCACAATAGGAAGGCTAAGGAATCTTGTTTGTGATTGTTTTTTTTTTGTTTCCTTTCTTTTTTGGTGATATTACAAATATTTTGCCTGAAAAAAAGTGCATTTATAGAGGCAAATGAAGGTCATAAAATACTATTTTCCGATATCTGCATACATGTATATAGCAAATGACATAAAATTTCGCATAAAAAGTACATTGTTAAATGTGGAATAAGGTCCTCATCAGTCACTTTTGAGGCTGATTGAAACCTACACTTTCCAAGTAGTATATCATCCTACCTTCTAAACAAACCTCAAAACACCTTTCTAAGATCCAAAGAACTTTCAGAATTTAGCAAAATAAGTAACCTTAGAGTCAGGCATGGACGAAATTTTAGCTTCAGTTAATACAATAAATTGACGGCAACCTGAAGCTCTAATTGTGTCAATATCTGAAATGGTAAACACGTGCCTTCTTCGAATGAAGTCTTTGACCGCTGCTTCCTACAGGTGTGAACAGCTTTATAACTAGAGGTCAAGTAGTTTCAATATTTTAAGTCCTTCGGCACTCCTCAGCAGGCAAGTCTATTATGTACTTGCCTTAATCCAGGCCAATCTGTAAGTTAATGCATAATCTTGAAGGTGTGGCTGCAGCTGCCCTAACTATAGGCAAAGGTCACCAAGTTCATGGTTATTAATGCTACTGCCTATATTTTAGAAGAAAGTGCTGCACAAAGCTCAATATCTTCATCAGTACAATAACTACTCAAAGTTATAACACACTTTACAGTTTGTAGCTGAAGAATGTACATTACTAAACCCATGGAATGTCAGTCACATCCAGAATCTATTAACTTAATGAACACACGAGTATCAAGAGACAAGCAAAAATTGTAAAAAAAAAAAATATATGCTGGGAGATGAGCACTGATCTTTTAAATGTTTTGAGACTGCTATTGACTGTTTCTACCCAAGTAGTATTATGGGCGTCTTTAATATTGATGACTTCTTTACGTAGGGGGTGCAGGTTTCTCATTGGTTTGCATGTTGACAGTGAACACCAATCAAACATGACAAATTAGAATGCTCTCTTTTCATTGGACAAAAACTGGCTTACACCAGAGACAGCTTTGTTTAGGTATGAAGAAAGCAATGTCCACGAACACAGATCAGCAATTTATCAAAGGGACCATCTCTAGCCAGCAGAGCAAATCACTGCTGCGGCTCTGCACTTAACTGATACAGCAACAGATCATCAATTATACATCACAATGTCGGTAATTAATTAGTTCAGGTTGGTCACAAATCATCGATGTACTCCTATAAACTACCCTGCCCGGAAATGGCCTTCATCTTACTATCAGGCTCCAGGCCAGGCTTTGATCCTGTTAATTCTGCATGTGATTCACCATGCGCCATTTATAGGAGGAGGGGACAGGAATATGGAAGATGGGGGGGGGGGGGGGAGGGGAGGTTGTAGAGATGGCTTAATGGCCACAGGACCACAGATGAAGGGAGAAAAACTGGACCATTACTCCACATCACTATTCATCGGAAGGTGGACAGATTGATTCCTTAGCATCCCAGAGTTCCTCCACATTCTCAGATAACATCAACAGTGGCCTATGATACTCAGAGATTTTGGGGACAGAAGAGTCTATACATTACATGTATATGTGTTTAGCAATATGGGCAAATTTAATATTTATTGACTGATATAACAGAAATACTGGCACATTTAATATTTATTGACAGACTGATTCATTTTGATGGGCATAAATTCAGTGGACTAAAGCACTTTTCTTGCTGTGGTGGATCAGCCTAAAACTGAGGTTGTAGGGTGGGTGGATCGGGAATTCTTGTTGGTTCAATCAGCACCGGTTTTGGTTGGAAGATAATTACAGATGGGCACCATTTTCCTCCTATTTGCACCTCCATAAAACTAACCACCATTACATATACTATATATAAGAACTAAATCAAAATCCTAGAATACAGCATTCAAACACCAATCAAATAAATGAGAAATAAGATTTCTTGCTTCTTTATGCTGCGTGCAAGAATATCACACTTCATGTGAGATCCATGGGTGGAGGAAATTTAACCAGGATGTCCTACCTAGACAACTGTATTGATTCACCTACATCTAATTTTGCCACTCAGTAAGTTGCTGAGGTCTTATGTATAGACAAACACAATGAAATGCAAAACATAGAAGTTGGTGAAATTTTATATAATCTGGGGAAGAAATCATTTATTTTTGTGAAAATTACATTTTCAAAGTGTTTCAGAATATATACTGAAATACATTAAAAACACACCTGAGGCAAAAAGTGAAATTTATGCTAAATTTTATATGCAAAATATGCAAATTTTATTTGGTGTTGATTGCGTATTACATTCAAACTCAGATGAATCAGTTACACATCAGTAATGAGAAGTGTAATTTAAAAGTATACATTTTTACTGTACAGGAACTGGAACACACAAGATGTCCAAAGACAAAGTCAGCACCAGGTATGATCACACCTGTTGGCAATGCATGCCACTCAACACCTTTTCATCATCAAAGAGAACGCCATGCCAGGGTCTTGAAGCTGTACCGCAATGACCATTATAGATGAGCGTTTTGGTGCGTTAGGGTTAGAATCAGGCTTAGATAAAGAAGGGCACATAAATCGTCACCCCCAAAGTCACCAGCGTACGGTGTCAGCGCTGACCCTGTTAAACTCCTCGTCGACCTACGATGGTACATGTAGCTGTACATGAGCTCTCACAATCTGTCGGGCTTCCCTGGCTGTTGTCACAGGTGGTAATGCCCTTTGCGTTGTCAGCCTATGGTAGGCCCTGTCAGCTGAAATCGCTGGTTCAGTCTTGTGATGGTGCTGTGGTGACATTGAAACCTTGCTGCTAATATGCCCTGGTAGTCTGACCAATTTCAATCAAGGCAATGGCGCGTTCATGTTCCTCAGGTGTTACTGCACAGCTACACATACAGCGATTAGGTGGGTAGCCTTAGAATGCCGTCCCTTTATACCTCATTCCTACAGGCAAAATTAATGACTCTTAGTAGTTCTTGTGCTTTTAAGCGTAAAACTGTGTTTTCCAGTACTGTTCCCTGTAGCATTTTTGGTGACAACTCAGACAAATGCTATCAAACCCAGCTGACAACATCTCTGGAGCTTCCCTAATCCCTAACCATGGAGATTTCCGTTGCTATTTTCAAATTATCATGATATTTTCATGGATTCATGTCGCTGTGTTTTTAAAGCATGTCAGTATAGGTAGACAGCAATGAGATGAAAATTTGACCTATACAAATGCCAATTTACCAAGAGAATTTCTCCACAATTAGACTGACCTAACTCCAAAACAGCTATCAATATACACACACACCCACAATGATACTATTTATAGCTTGAAGGAATAAAGATAAAAAATATATTGTGTGAAATCAATGGTTGCCAAAGTGGGATAAAATGTACATAAAACCTGGAATATCATGACAAAGAAATCATATACTGACTCTTTTTATCCTTGGTTGTTGTATTATACTATGCATGAAGCTGTCACACCATAACATCATGTCTTAATGAGCTACGTTTAGGTCACATGAATATCTAGACAATATTTCTCTGCTGTCAGACAATTACTATCAAGCATTTCACCAATATAGTGCTCAGCCACAGTAAAAAAAGTCAGACGGGTTTGATAGTTAAGAGTAAAAATGTTAAAACACATATCGGCATGTACATATAATGTAATCCTTCAACATTTTCACATGTTTGCAAAGTGTTAATTCTGAAGGCAATATTGGATGTACACTGATAAACGTATACTTTTTGTGAAGCCCTGAAACTGGCTAATCCAACCAATGTTGTTTTGTCTCCAAAATCAAATTAAAAATATGGATAAATTGCACTGAATCAGTTGGTTTTTCATATGCGACGGGTTGAAGAATAAGGGTAAATACTTGTAATAACGATGTACTGTGTTCGTGTGAAGGGTTTTTTTTCTTGGGAGTGGGATTCCATCGTGAAAATGGTATTAATATTAAAGTACATATATATTTTGGTCTAACTATATATATATATATATATATATATATATATATATATATATATATATATATGCACTCATATTATGGGTGGAGAAAAACGGCATCGCATAGGAGAAATCAGACACAGTATGGGGGAAAGCACAAAACATCATGGAAGAAACCAAAGCCAAAAGCATGAAAGAAACCAACAAACACAAGGAGAAACTGGAGAAGAGGCTGCTGGAAACCACTGCCCCTTGTCATGTACCTGAAACATACTGACATACTGAGCTTCAATTGAACCTGTGCAAACAGCTGTATTTTGACAACATCCACAAAGGCTGGAGTCAGAGCTGGATTGTTTCCAGATGATATAAGCCTACAAGGACAAAACTGATACATGAAAAATATATAAATGAATTGCATTTGCCAACATGTTCCACCTCTAACAAAAGAATTTCATCATCTAATGCACATTTGGATGCTCCAGGAGGGACTATGCATTCTACATGAAATATATAAAAATCTGTCAAGGATCTAACATGGCTGTGAGTGCAAGCTTCACATCAAAATCTGATTCACCTTCTTCACAGATAACTGCTATATGCTACAAATGCAAAACTTATTTGATTATTTCTCATTTCGACATTAAGTTATTTCAGCCATTTCATGATGGCATGACCTTTGTCCAAACACTGACCCATTCATAGTGCTGCTTAACTGCAATGCCATGTTCAAGACCACCACACGACACTTCAACCACTCGGTGACAAGTGCATTAGCCTATACCACTTCATGCTGAACGGAAAGTCAGTTAAGTAGACAAGTATCAGATTGCCAACTTGAAGTTTTGGGTAAGACTAGAATTATGGTGAAACAGATGTTCTTTAATTCAACCCAAACTGCACTGCCAAAAAGTAGATAAAGATGTACTAGTACCCATATTGGTTGACTTTTGTGTAGCAACTCAAACAATAAAATGGCACAAGGTGACTTAAAGGATTCAATACTTTTGGTGTATTTAAACCAAATTTCTTGAAAATGGCTTAAATAAAACGGAAATACTGAACTGTGCATCACAATATATCATGTGCTGGAACTGCCACATTCAACACGCACTTTGTGAAGCTTGTCTGTTGAAATGAAAAAAAAAATGTACATATATATATATATAACAAGTATCATGTAGTGTTTTAGCCCAATTCTCAGACCCCTTTACAGTTTATCTACACTATGCAGGAGATGTAAAACAGGCATTGTAAAAGACTGGTTCATTAACCACGATTTTAGGGCTAACACCCTTATCAAATCCTATTAACTTTAAGATGTGTGTACATAGCAATTTTATGCCATATACATACTTGAATGTGTATTTACACAATGATTCACCACCAGAGTAATTACTGTATAGAAAACCCTCCATACTTCTGGGAATAAAATCGGCACTGGGCATCCTCAAAAAGGTTAATTGATACCAAGCCTAAAACCGACAAAAATTTTACACTACATTAATATAAAAAGTACATGCCAGCGGGAATTTCTTTCTTTCTGGATAAATCAATTGGGCTGAAATCATATTAGCAGTATCTGTTAAATAGATGTGAAAAGAACTGAGCTCACCATGTACAAAAATAAAATGTATGCTCCTATAATTTCAACTTCATTAGGTTCTTTGTTGCATTAGGGAGCACGAATTCCGCCACTCAATAATACTCAATTTAAACCAATATATGCATACTGAACAGATCGCATCAGCTTTTTATACATCAGCTGGGATATGTTAACTCTTTGTGTTGCCTCTGCAAAGTTATAGATGATTTGGAAAAGCAGTAGCGTTACTGAAACACATGTATCATGGTTATAACAATGTATTATTTTTTGTAAAATCCTCCTAATGGCTGTGTAACACACCCAGCTTTTAACAGATGTGAAATCTTTACATCTCTTTATAACAAAATAAACACAGAATATGCCAATGTCACAAATGGTTTATTTTAGGGGTGGGGTTATGGGTAGTGGTGTGCATGTGGATCAAATGCTTGACAGTTCACAATGTCCATAGGTCTGTAATACCAACTAGCACAGGGTCTAAACAGAGATTCTATCACACCAGTACTAACACTTTGACAAGCTTTCCTTCTTAGTTTAATGACCCAAATCCATGTCAATACAAAGAACCAGCCATTAATATAAACACAGAATGGCTGAGCTGGAGCGAATGATGTGGGAGATAATGGCATATATGCAGGTACATGTACTACAACCAAGGATACTCTGATTGGTCGATTTCACCCTGTATCGCATACAAATGGCAGACTGGCCTGGATTTAACACTGCGCGGCCCATTAGCTGTTAAAGCCTGGTGTGTGTTTCACTTAAAACACAACCACTCTACGTCTCAATAATCAGTGGATTACATGTACACTGGGTCATGACTTGTGAAGCATTAACAGGGCTTTAAGCAAAAAACTGTAGTCAGTTCATATGACAAAGCTAAAGCTATATACACCTACTGGGTTACTCATGAGGATCTGTACTAAGTGCATCAATTAAGTAGAAACTAGTACATGTACTTAAAACAGGCAAGCTGGTAATCAAGAAAAAAACAATCTGTCCAAAGGCTAGCAAACTGTTACTGTTCTGAATTACAAATCCTTCTCTGAAAAATTAACAAAAAGCTAATTAAAAACCACAGGAAATTTATTCCCTGCAGTAAAGCTCTTGAATAACATATAGCATATCGACGCTCGAAAAAACAGGACTCAAAGTGTGTCCTCACTGCTAAAAACTAGCTTGCATCACTTTCAATATCTAAATAAAAACTGTTTATAGAAATATACAAAATGCAGCCAATACGTTTTACAATACAGCAAAAGTGTGTATCCAGTAAAATAATAGAAGAAATGTCAAATGGAATACTTCAAACACTTAAAAAAAACTCCAAACAGAGACTCCAAACTCCTAAATTGTCTGTCATCTTGGATAGCCCCTTCTCAAAGGCCCAATAATTCAAAATAGCTATTCTGATTCCGAGGATCTCCACTACATTCGCTCTGACAACTGAAGTGGACAATTGTTCCGAAATGACAGATTACTATACAACCAGAGTGCAGTAATTTGATGAGATCAGGTTGACAGAGGTTGTGACATATTGGTTATTTGGTCCAGCTGGTGTGTTTGGACAACAAGATTAATTCTGACCAAACACTGTGGTCAACTTCCTACTGACCCGTCACATGATCCACATGGGTTAGTATCAGCAACAATATAATTGGACAGAGAATGGACGGATCCCATCAAGTACAGGATAGAGTTTTGACTACCACTGGTCAAGCGCTTTTGGCCGGCCAATCAAGACGGGCCAATATCTATCTATCCTAGCAGCATGAACTCAAGTATACAATTTCAACATTTTTCAGACAAAAGAACTTTAGCATGTTTCCATAACACTTCATGAATGATTTATTTGGAATTTAATCTCCTGATGGCAATGTTGGAATAATATGCTGCTAGACATACGTGTAATCATCGTGCAAGGGATGATTTCATTAGTCGATTTTCATGAACATTTGTCCAAAAACAAAGGCAACAAAGTTAAATGTACTTCCTTATGACATTTTTAAATTTATTTATTTATTTATTTGATTGGTGTTTTATGCTGGCAGACCTTCCCACACACGGTCGGAGAGGAAGCCAGTATGAGCTGGACTTGAACTCACAACGACTGCACTGGTGAGAGGCTCCTGGGTCATTACGCTGCGCAAGCGTGCTAAGCAACTGAGCCACGGAGGCCCGCAACATTTTCAAAGGTTAAGCAGAGTCAGCGTTGACTGCCACTGACTATATGAAAAGAAACTGATATGATAAAAAGCCTGTGTTATATTTCACTGAATTGAAATCCGCAGTTTAACAGTTCATGCTTAAAAAATTTTTAACAGTTACATGACCACAAAAACTGTATATTTTACACAAATTAAACAAGAACACATAAGGTCATGAGGACAGGTAAATGCTTATAACAAACTCTAATTCCAACTGACTGCAATGGCTAGGCACACAGTAAAGTGGGTAATGAGGACATGGTGTACTGTAAAAAGAAGAGGGAATGTTTAGGTTAGCTCTGGTCTGGGACCCCAGGATCATGCCCCTGTGGTGGTGCACTCTTGACAGATGTCCAAGACAAATAGTGGTTAACTTGGGAGGATAACCCAAACCAGCGTGACAAGACTGACTGCAATTAGCAGTACAACAACAACAACCTGTGAACAGTCACAACGATTAGCCTCAACCGAACACAAACTATTTCATTATTTAAAGCAGCTTTTCAAAGGTCAGACGCGTATCAATTATCGACAGAAGTCAATCCCAGCTGTTAAGAGGTCACCCAAACATGATTATACATCTGAGTGCACCTGGACTGGAATCTCAAACCAGCACCACTCAAACAGAAGATAAATGAACTGTGGCTTCAGTTACAGGTTTGAAACCGCCTGTATAAGTCTCAACTCCCTTGGCCTATCCCTCTCCCTCCCTCCCTCTCTGTCTCTGTGTTATGTTTTCTGACAGATTACCCTGGTTTATCCCAACCCCTATTATTCCACCGTACAGTAGTCAACTCTATAATACCAGCAGAATAGCTTCATGTACATATACCCAGAGGTGATATAATTACACGTCCAATTTGAAAACAATAGATGCAACCAAACTATCATATCTTCCTACACCTAGGGCCAGATATGTATATATGTTACAGAGCAACAAGCTGAGCTAACAAACATCCTTGGTTTTGCATTGAGTATTTTTCAATCTTCACCACAAAAACTTCCCACCAGTAGCCAATTTAGCCTGTAGAGGTTTAAGATGTCATGTCAATAGCTAGGCAGAACAACTGCCATATTGCAGCGACTGTAACAAATGGTTATTAATATTAAAAAGTTGCCAAAATCATTTATTTTTTTTATTATTGTTGTTTAATACAAAACGTCCATATTAGGGTCAGACAGTGATACAAGGGGAAGACTTTAAAGTACATGTACACTAGATACTGCTCTAAAGGTTGAAAAAAAAAAAAAAAACACACACACACACACACACACACACACACACACACACACACACGGACCGGCCCCTTACCCCTCCCCATTTCACTGTAGTTATAGGAAACACATAGAAAGATTCCTTCCTCCCACCATAACGCATATAGAAGTGAAATATTCTTGAGTACCGCATAAAACATCAATCAGATAAATAAATAAACAGAAAGATTGCCACATACACATGTACTTCAAACTCGCTCACATTGTATCACTCTGACTCGAGGAAATCTGTAAAGCTAGTAAAGAAAGTGTATTTATGCATAGTTTTAAGTTGTCTGTATCATCAACCTTACTTCATATTTTATTTTACTTTTAAAAATTCTGTAAATACCAATAACTAGCCATGTTCCCTTGTGTGAAGTTTATACATGCACTTTATGAGCTGACCTCAAGCATGCTGACAGTAACAACCTGCTGTTGTTACAGCTGCCGAAGGCAGTATCATTGGAGGAGAAAAAACCACTGGGCTCTCCCCCCTCCCCTACCTCTGCTCAATGGAGGGGTGGAGGGGAGGGTGAAAGGTACTGAAGAAAGAGACTTTTGACAGTCTTGGTTAGCAGAGGAAATTACAGCCATCACTCACAGTTTGCTCTGGGCCTCTTCAATGTGTACTAAATCACCAAGAAAAACAAGAGTTGTCTAACCATGATGACTTAACCAGACGGCCAATCTGATAGTGGTTGTCCCAAGGTCAGTCTGAGGTCAATACCAGTTCTGCATTAAAATCACTTGGAGACTCTGTCCAATGGAAGCACCCTTTCCCCTTCTGGCCCACTACCAGAAAATGCTGGTATAAACATACAGGTTGATGGCTTTTTGTTTTGATGATGCCCCTTGTCAAATGTATCCATGAAGTTTTCTTTATCTCTTGTAACAGAGACGTGGTGATCAATACAAATTATATATATATATATATATATATATATATATATATATATATATATATATGCAACTTTTTATGCATGCATAAAATTGGTAGCTGATAGAGGATAGATGGCGATCAATACATAAGTATAATTAAAAAATAAAATACTGGACATACCCTAATTCCTCAATCTTTTATAAGTTGATTTTCGAGACAAAACTACATTGGTAAGATTGGTCAATTTCAGGGCTTCACAAAAAGTATAATTTTACCAGTTCACACAGATTAATGCCTTGAGAATATAATGTCTGAATAAACACCTTACAAACATGTGAAAAGGTTGAAGAATGACAGTATCCTTTAAGGGCAACATATAATGTATCTAATTATAATATTAAATCCCTAGTATCATAAATCAAGCTTTCTTTGTATAATATGAAAAGGTATATTTAAAAAAAAAAAATAAACCACTGAGGTTAGGTTTTCTTCACAGCCAACAAAAAATAATAATGTGCCTTTCTATAGCATAGCTATAAGCAGCTTGTGTTCAACTAATTGCAATATATGATATCGGGTAAAAAAAAAAAAAAATGAGGGCCACAATTCCTAAGGGCCATAGGTTCAGTGCTCTAAAGTTCACAGAGATCATGTGCTATATCTGATAGAAAGATAATTGCTCATAATGATTCCATGTGAAGCTTGTGTTGAGCAAATTCATTATTCAAGTTTTCTTTTATCTATCGTCTGTTCTTGGCAACAAACAATAAGATATTATTCAACAGCACAGATTAGGTTAGGTATGCCGAAGATCAAACAAGTCATGACTTGTATGAAGAGTACAAAGGACTTTGGTCAAACAAAGAATTTACCAGTGCTGAGGGTTGGAGGAGAAGTGGGGAGGGAGTATAATGTGTAAGGAGAGACACGCGAGATGACCTGGACTGAGGGTCTCCCTAATCACAGAACGAGACACACCTATAGTGTACAGGTGTCATAAGCTCAGGTGTGACATCTGTCCAAGTATCAATGCTCAAGATTAATGTTTTCCTTCTGCATACAATAATGAGAAATGACTCACTCAGCTAGCACAAACAAGAAGAAAATATGGCATTCAAATTTAACTTCAAATATTCACATACATGGCTGTCAGATATTAAAATATCTTTATGGTTAAAATATATGTTGAAAGTAGTAATCAATATTTACCCATCTTTGTAACATTGCAATAATGAATGTAATGGAATAATGAATGTAATGCAATAATGACTGTATTGGAACAATGTGCGCAACAGACTATTAATGTTCCTGTAATAGAAGAAGGTGATTTGTTTTAATTTATAGTGTATAAAGGTAAAGTTACCAGCCTCTAAAACTCACACATCAAGATTACAAATCTTCAGCCATATTTTAAAGAATTAATGTAACTCAATTCTACTTATAAATAAGTTTTTGTCAATATATAACAGGGATATAAAAACAAATATAGCCAAACAGGTCTTTTCAGATGACAAAGTCATTTCTTTCGAAATTATTGGTCTCAAATTTGCAACACTATTTTAACACATGTTGATGAAAAGATCACATTTATACTGTATTTATAACTACAAAGCTTGACATGATAGATCAAGCTGTAACTGTCATACAGCTGAGTTCAAGGTCATTCTGTGTGCTTGTACCTGGAAATATCAAGATGTAAATTAACTTCATCACAACAAGAACAAATCACAAATAGGATACCTAAAAAAGATCAAATGCTGATATCTACCTGTGTAACGGATTTTATATAAGGTTTATTCTTTGAAGTTTACGACAACAACGTTTGTATCTATATCAAAAATAGCTTTCAATTCTGCATTTATTTTTATACCATGATTGGCCAAGGGCTGTATTTATTTCTGAGCTGCACAGGATTTCCTCCAAAATACACCAGACCAGGGTTATAATATTTGAAATATTCTAAATTATCGGTTTCATTTCCAATGAAATAAATACATATTTCAAATATTTTTAGTATTAAACCTCACATTATTCTAGGAGGAAAGGCCACTGCACAATACATAGGCAACAATGTTAACAGATCCTGGAAGTATTACAACCTGCATGAAAAAAAAATAATAATGTAAAAACCACTTCTTCGCTTTCCCTTAATCCTGTGACGTAAACAGAAGCAAACTAATCAACAGAAATATCAAGATGAACATACATATGTGCCGAATATCTACGCCCTATAATCAATCTTGGTGATATTAACTCAACAATCATAAATTAATCATATATACAGTTATAGAACAATTAGTATGGAAAAATGATCTGAAAACTTAAGTGCTTTTTTTTTCTTAACCTTTGAACTTTGTGACTAAAACGACACTAAAATGCACAGAACTCATCGATAAACATTTAAACATATATGCACATGTGCAGAATATCAAGGGGGGTACTTTTTTTTTCTTGTTTGTTGTTTTTTTTATCAATTCCAGTGACAAAGAGAACATTAATAATCATACAGCGATAGCTAGTATATGGTTAATGGACAATATGCCCCATGGTTATACATATGGATTGGCTCAATGACCTCTTTAATCTGTCATGGACAGGATACTAACAAAATGGTAATGGGAGTGTTCCTATTAAATCAGGCTGTGAAATTTCTTCACAATTACAATTATAGTAGTCTGGATGAGAAATGACTCTGTTGTATATGTAAACAGCCTGATTGATCTGTAGAGATATACTGTGTTTCCCAGCCCTAGGCCAACAAACACACCTTATGTTCATCATTCACTGCCAGAATCTAAAAGGGTTCCCAGAAATTTGCTATATGAGAATTTATCAGAATCTAGTTCAAGCCTTGTACAACCAAGCATTAATTCCCTTGAAGCACATGTTTTAAAGTAATTTCATGAGCAAACAATTTTTCAGATTCCATGTTCATGATTATAACAATGTTAAATTCTCACATCCACAAGCTAGTTATAAATTGGAAATTTTCAGAACCTTTTGTCATTTCAAAAATTATTTCTGTGACTTGCTTTCTCTCGTAGTTTTGGTTTGCAAAAGCCATGATGAGAAGAAGATTTCCTTTGAAAGCAAAGCTCTTACAAATACTAATGTACTTGGCGTGAGCAGCAATTTGCATGGGGATCAAGGCAGAAAAACATATGAATGGCAGATGAAAGAAACATCATCCTGAAGACACCACTCAGTCACATTACACTGACGCCCGGCTGACCATTCAGTAGTTGGAAATTATGCTGAGGGCCAAACAAGGTGGTATTACATATATATATATATGCACAACAACTCAGTTAGCGATTGAACTCCAGATCTTCCAGCCTTACGCCACAAGAGCCAATAAGAATGTTTCTATGATGTACTACATGTATGATGACATCAAGTTTCAGCATAACCAACACTATGCAGCTAGCTGCCCTACCAACACCACTCTGTCTGACAGACTGGCATTTCTAATTACTAACAAGTCAGCACCTGTTTCCTTTAGACTGTGATAAATAAGAGGCAGGAACCTGTGACTGATGACGACATGCTGTATGTATACATTACAAATACTCTTATATAACATATTTCGAAGGTAAACCTTCCAATAAACACAGCTAACATCCTATATTTCAGAACTTAAAGGCTGTTCTTTTTTTTCAGTTATGACAAACAGCTCCATGCTGGTTGCTGTGCCTGTCAAATTTTTGACTTATCCTATCTTTAAACATGGCCTATTCCCTTAACAAGAGAACTCTTGGCAAGATCACATCAAATTTTTGCATCGAATTTGGGCTCATTATCACACTAATTTTGAGAAGGTCCCTAGGTGCCTCAGACCAAGTGGTCTAGATGATCATGACATGGTCAGATGTTCCAATCCAGCTCATGTTGCCTCAGCTGCAGCTTTATGTCAGCACTTTTGTCAGGTATCTCATGCTGTCGTGCTTTTTCACCTGGTTCTGCCAAGTTATCTCTCTAAAACCAGAGTTTGCTTGCATTAAGTGTAGGGTACATTTGTAACTATCACAGCTATATAGTAGTGAACTAGGGCTGAAGACATACTTGTAACACTGCCATGTAGGCAAGTTAGTCAACATTCAAGAGTGTTTTGTGCAACCGGACCATTGTAAAAGTGAAACATTCTATAAAATATTCTATAAAGCATAATCTTATGAATGAATTAAGAATTCAACCTGAAACGTACACGTAAAAAAATGTACCCATGTAAAGAAGAAGAAAACTTTAAAAAATGACACTATTGGCTGAAAAGAGCACATTTTTTTCTATCTGGTGGTGCCTGCTGCATAATTTTGCAATTTTTCCTCGCCATACATGTAAAGCCTGAAAACGGCAAAGCTGGCATAAATCTCTGGGTCCATTGCATCCTCCATCTTTAACACCTTGTAATTTATGCTGGGGGTGTGTTGCCTCTCAGCCAATGAGAGTTGTTAAAACTGCCGGTTTGTTTGTGTAAACTCGTAACCTATGTCCAACATTCCGGTTTCCCGATCGTCAAATGGAAAACGACCTTTACTGTCCGCTACCTTCTGGGAAGAAAAGTTCTACCGGAAATGTACGAACTGCACTTTGGTGGTTTCCAACGGCAATTCTCCTCCTAATACAGAAGACTTCAGGACTAGTTCTTAGGCAAAATGGAGTCGCCCACACCGGATTTTGGTGCTTTATTTATAATTTATCAACTTGAGGTACATGTTAGAATTTTTTTATGGCATGCATCTGTGAGGAAATACATACCCTTTTCAATGGTATATGATTGATAGTTAAATTTTCTTCCCCTTTAAAGAACTTGGCAGATAATTTTCTCTGAATTAGACCAAATTAATGGTTAAGAAAGTTTCAATAATACTAAATCACTATTAATATAAAGTGTTAGGTGTAAAAAGAATATTTGCAATTCCACTGCATTCTGCAGAGAGTTAACCAGATAATCAGAGGTGGACATTTTTTTATTTAACCTTGCCCTTTGGTGGATAAAATGGTGGAAGATTGATTTACAGTCTCCTTAATGACATCCACCAGTAAAACAATCTTTGTGCATACAGGATAAGTGTACAAATGACAACCATTCTGGCATAGTGTCAACACCTGGCACATTATGTCTTCCAGCATAAATACCTTTAAATGTCAATTACAGGGTTTTAGTACTAGTAATTCACAGACAGCATTTTGTCTGAGATAGAGTTTGAGGGATACCAACATGCAGGTATTTTACTGTCGTTCAAGCTACAGTATACTGTTTCAGTATGACCGGGCAAAGGAATATATTCATGCATACCATAATGTCAATACTTTTGTTGATAAATACAAACTACATATCTTTAGGCTATATCAGTCATGTATAAAAATACAATATAAATATATTGTATATATATATATATACTAACCTCTAGCACCTGGCACATACACATTTAATAACGTCTGGCATCTACACTAACGTCTGGCACCTCGGTACCTACACTAATGTCTGGCACCTACACTAAAGTCTGGTACCTACACTAACGTCTGGCACCTAGACTAACGTATGGCACCTACGCTAACGTCTGGCACCTACACTAACGTCTGGCACATACACATTTTCCATGATTCTGATAGTTCGTAGAGAGGTGTTTCAGGGTTTGTTTGGAAAGTGGGATGATATCCTACTCTAAAATTGTGAGTTTTAGCGACAAAGAATAACATTTTATGACATTTATTTGCCTTTCAAAAAGCAATTTTTAGGTAATTTAAATTAGGTAGCACAGCTTTCAGATTCCCTAAATTTTCAGACATCAGCCAATCTTCAAACTGAAGATTCACATCCCTGTAGATGACTACCTATCTACTGTTGCTTTCAGCAATGGCTGGTCCATTCATGACCTTGTGAATTTCTGAGATCAGTTTTCACCTAGCTGACTTGTTGGTGTGTGTGTGGAGGGGGGTGTGGAGGGGGGAGTGGGGGGGGGGGGGGGGCTATCCAAGGTGGGTCTCAGTGTCAGGCTATGGCAGAGTTCACATACCACAAGTCAATTAACTTGGTTACTTTTTAACGCCTCACACTCCCGGTGAATACAGAAAAAATGTTCTGGCATGACATTTCTACCTTTAGGTTTCCAGAGGTGATTTGAGAGTTGTGCTGAATGGCTGGACCAAGTAAGGGTTTTGTAGAGCAGTTTGTGAAGCTGGTTGTTTACAGTTTAGAGGAGCCGGGTGAGTTCAAGGCCGCCCCGGGATGACAAGTGTCAAAGAAATATGATCATAAAAATAAAACTACAAAAACAAAACAGAAAAAAAGTCCTAAGGGTATAGTTGATCTCTTCAGGGCAAAGCAAGACAAGTAGGATGAGAGTGGACAAAGTACTTTGCTAGACATCCAATTACACAAAACCCAAATAAACAAACACAGCAGAAGAGGGCAGCATTATCTGGGTCTGATAGCAACAGTTCAACCAAGTGACGGTTTACACTTCTAAACAAGAGGCTAAACAAACTGCTACTGATAGCTGTTCTCAAGAACTTGAACCCAGATGTCTTGGAGAGCTGGGCCTTTGGGGTGCTCTTCAACTGACAGTAATATAGATACCCATGTATTGCCTTACTTCTAGACAAGCAAAAGAAAACATCGGTTTATTTGATTGGAGATTCATGATTGATCATATTGACAGATAAATTGATTTGTTTATGACCGTACTTTAGAAATGTTTCACTTATATCACAAGGAGAGGACGGCCTGGACCCGGGATCACATAGCTATTTTAGACTTTAAAAAGTAAAATTTTGACCATTAAATTTTGTACGTTACTTTCCATTATTTTAGCTGAAATTTAGTGTACAATAACTTATTCAGAGTTTACAATGTCAAACAAGATTGTGACCTTGTTACACCAGAAACAACAATTGTACAGTGATATAACATTTTAAATTAAGTCTAAGATCGCTTCATGATCCCAGGGCCTGGAGATAACCAACAGTCTTGGTAAGTTAGTGGCAAACTTTCCCTCATGTAACATTTCATACTGGTTAGCTGCCAGGTGATTAAGGCACGTGGTCTGGAAAAACATCATGTAAGGCAACACAAGACTTCGAGCCCTGTCCACAGCATAATGTAATTATTCATTTCCACATACAGTTGCTATCACAGTCGGAGTCAATACCTCATGCAGACATCGAATTAATTATTGTGTTGCGCACTAGCACAGCGTAATGACCCAGCTGTCTCTCACCAATGCAGTTGCTGTGAGTTCAAGTCCAGCTCATGCTGGCTTCCTCTCCGGCTGTACGTGGGAAGGCCTGTCAGCAACCTTCATAATAATAAATTATTGTGTATGGCATAACATTTCATCAATGACCAAGTCATACATTTTACCTGATTTTGTGAAAGAAAAAAAATATGTTGATCTTCAAACGGTGTTTTAAGGTTTAACTTTTCAGAAGGTAGGACAATATCCTACTGCAAATGATTTTTTGACACCAACAATAATATATGAATCTGACTTTTGTCTGCCTCTAGAAAGTGAATTTTTGACAATAAATTTAAGGGCCAGTTAAACACAGTAGTCCCACATGCAGGCTAGTTTGGTTTTATAATGTTCAGTAATGTATACACCTTGTGCATATCCCAGGAATTCTGAAATACTATCAGTTTCTGATATTCCTGGCATTTGGTGAAGTCACTGCTCACATGCATACCAGCTATACCTATATACTTTGCCAAAAGCATTTCTATATTCTGTATATTAACCTAACCCTAACATTGACCTGATATCCTAAGAATGTCACAAAATACAGCCACGATAGCCTAAGGATATGTCATGAACTACAGCCATGATAACCTAAGGATATGACATGAAATACAGCCATGATAGCCTAAGAATATGACATGAAATACAGCCATGATATCCTAAGAACACATCACAAAATCCAGCAATGATAACCTAAGGATATGTCATGAACTACAGCCATGATATCCTTAGAATATGTCACAAAATACAGCCATGATAACCTAAGGATATGCCACAAAATATACCCATGATAACCCAAGGATATGACATGAAATACAGCCATGATAGCCTAAGCACGTCATGAAATACAGCCATGATAACCTAAGGATATGACATGAAATACAGCCATGATAACCTAAGGATATGACATGAAATACAGCCATGATATCCTAAATGAATATGTCACAAAATACAGCTATGATAACCGAACAATATGTCACAAAATACAGCCATGATAACCTAAGGATATGACATGAAATCCAGGCATGATAACCTAAGGATATGACATGACATACAGCCATGATAGCCTAAGGATATGACATAAAAACACTGCCATAACCTAAGAATATACCACAAAATACAGCCATAATAACCAAAAGATGTCATAAAATACAGCCATGATAAGCCAAGATTATGTCATAAAATGCAGCCATGATAAAAATGTCTTACAATACTGCCATGATAACCTAAAATAATACTTCCATATTCTGTATATTAATCTAACCCTAATATTGACCTGTTATCCTAAGAATGTGTCATAAATTACAACCATGATAACATAAGAATGTCACAAAATACAGCCATTATAACCTTACAATATGCAAAAATATACAGCCCCGAGAAAATACAGCTCTGAGAACCTAAATGTCATAAAATACAGCCATGATAAGCTAAGAAAATGTCACAAAAAACAGCCATGATAACAAAAGAATATGTGATAAAATACAGCTGTGATAACGCAAGAGTACGTCGAGAAATGTATTTACCACCCAAGATATATGTCATGAAATACAGCCCTGATAACATAACAAATAGTTAGGATAACCTAAGAATCAAGAAATGAAGCCATGAGCATGTGGTGAGAAAAGTTCAAGGGCTATATTTGTGTAGCTCTTTTTTTGCCGCTCTGTTGTTGTATCTTCGGATTGGAAGCTCACAGCTGAACCTTAATTCTTCTTCTGACAATGGCTGTAAATCACCCATCACAGAGGTGGGTAACATAATGACCTAGCTTAAAGTCTACTGAGGCAGTTCACACAGTTTTTCTCCTCCCTAGGGAGTGTCAGGGTTGGTCTTATTGCCACTAAAGAGCCATCGGCTAACACTAAAGTTCATTGGAGACATGACCCACAGCCAAATAACTGCACGAACCATCCCAACTAATGCTCCATTCACAAGAAATCAATCACCCTGAGCCCGGTAAAAAAAAAGGGGGAAAAAAATTCTACAGTATTTCATATGCACTAAAATTGTACAACGATGACTCAAAAGGCCATGCTGAAAAAAGAAAAGAAAATACTACATGAAATATCTGTCTCTCTCCGTTAATTATGGCATTTTTGGAGACAGTTAAATAATACAACACACTGAAGCCATATGTTTTATGAGAATGCTATTGAAGTGAATAAATCAAATTGCATGACAGTTCACTGTACCTCAAGAAACCTCTACGGGGAGCCACTGACTCACCAATATATCGCACTGTCAATTATATGCATATATTCACAGGAGCAATTTGACAATTTCACTTTCTTGTTAACATATGTCCTAATGTTCTTATTTTGTGATTTATTTCTTGACAACATTATTAGCATCTTCGTTCCTATTATTTATATGCACTTTAAACATTACATGGAAAAGTCCTTGACTTGGTGCTAATTTTGGAACGACTAACAAAAAAACATACATGCAAAAAATTGCAAGAATTAAGCAAATATTAACTGACAAAAGAGTTCAGTTAACTATCTAAAACTTGGTTGTATTATACCAGAACACACGTTAACACAAATGGTAACATTCTGCGGCCATATGTGGGAAGGTCTGCCTGCAACCTGCGGATGGTGGCGAGTTTCCCCCCACGCTCCGCCCGGTTTCCTCCCACCATAATGCTGGCCATCGTCGTATGAGTGAAATATTCTTGAGTACGGCGTAAAACACCAATCAAATAAAATAAATAAATATAACACAGAGTAGAGTTTAATATTTATAACCTATAGAGATCATTACACTAGAACAGAAAACACAAATGATGACATATAATATATATTAAATGTTTTTGGAAAATTGGACTGATTCCACAGCCTCTCATCAATGTGGGTGATGTGAGTTCTAGTCAAGTTCAAACTGGCTTTATACTCTCCAGTCGTATCTGGGAAGGTCTGGCAGCAACCAGCAGATTGTCACAGGTTTCTCAATTCTTGTCAAATACCTGACAAACCTGCTAAAGCTGCACCTTTACCAGCCAAATAGCAACTTGGGAGTTTTCCACCACTTTGGTGGAAGACAAGTGGCTTTTAACCAACAATATTAGACTGCGCTAATGGCCCCAGGAGCATCATCAACAGGTTGTTGTTAACATGGATCCATGAACAGTGAGAGCATGGGGAATCCAAAACTGTACATGTATTCAATTCAGATTCGTGGGAAGGTCTTCCAGCAACATGCGAATGGTCATGGTTTTCTCCCGGAATCTGCCTGGTTTCCTTCTACCATAATGCTAGCCGCCGTCATATGAGTGAAATATTCTTGAGTTCAGTGTTAAACACCAATCAAATAAATAAATAAACTAGTTCAGTGATGTGGTCAAGAATATTTCATTTATACCAGGACAGCCAGGTTTATTTGGTGGAGGAAAAAAAAATGGATTATGTTATCAACACCTTTAACCATGTTGGTACAATGACAAATTTTATAACTTCAAACCACTGAGAATGAAACGACTAAGAGACAGATTCCATCTGCAACTACATCAGCTGCTGACTCATGGAGAGGCTTCAGAAATTAGAGTTTATGCAGTGTGTAATTCAGGTCTTTGATATAATTCACGCTCTCAATGGTCAATGTATTTATCTCTATTTATTTGACTGGTGTTTTATGCCGGTCTCAAAAATATTTCACTTAAATATACGATGGCTGGTAGCATTATGGTGAGAGGAAACCGGATGGAGATCTGGACATGATGGAGCAAACTTGGGACTCTCATTGGTTCAGCCAAGCTGTCTAACCTGAGGCATGTCGACAGTCTAAATCACACTCTCTGTCAGCCCTTAATTTAATAATTAATAGAAATTCTATTTCTATCCATTGTCTATTTTTCTTACACAAATACATGTTCATGTTCTAATCAGGCACTTATGCAATTTCAGACAAAATGCATTTCTAAATTATTTTGTTTCATTAGGCAGAGACAATAAGAACTTCCTTACCAGAGATATACGGAAGCATGGAGTGAAAAGCATTGATAGCTTCCTTTATGTGGAAAAACAACAACTGATCAAGGATGACAATAATGGATCCATTTAAAGGCAAAACAGTTCTAAGAAAAACAGTTTAAGTAAAGTTGATATGAGCGTCATTTAAACTATAGCAATTTGATTACAGATCAACTTACACATGCTTGACATGGGGGAAAAAGAATAGAGAAACAAGCATTCTGAATGTATCGCTGAGCCAATAAGGGAAAAAGAATAGGAAAACAAGCATTCTGAATGTATCGCTGAGCAAATAAGGGGAAAAGAATAGAAAAACAAGCATTCTGAATGTATCGCTGAGCCAATAAGGGAAAAAGAATAGAGAAACAAGCATTCTAAATGTATCGCCGAGCCAATAAGGGAAAAATAATAGAAAAACAAGCATTCAGAATGTATCGCTGAGCCAATAAGGGGAAAAGAATAGGAAAACAAGCATTCTGAATGCATCGCTGAGCAAATAAGGGGAAAAGAAAAAAAAACAAGCATTCTGAAGTATCGCTGAGCCAATAAGGGAAAAAGAAAAGAAAAACAAGCATTCTGAAAGTATCGCTGAGCCAATAAAGGGAAAAGAATAGGAAAACAAGCATTCTGAATGTATCGCTGAGCCAATGAGGGGAAAAGAATAGAAAAACAAGCATTCTGAATGTATCGCTGAGCAAATGAGGGGGAAAAAAGAGGAAAACAAGCATTCTGAATGTATCGCTGAGCCAATAAGGGAAAAAGAATAGAAAAACAAGCATTCTGAATGTATCGCTGAGCAAATAAGGGGAAAAGAATAGAAAAACAAGCATTCTGAATGTATTGCTGAGCCAATAAGGGAAAAAGAATAGAAAAACAAGCATTCTGAATGTATCGCTGAGCAAATGAGGGGGAAAAAAGAGGAAAACAAGCATTCTGAATGTATCGCTGAGCCAATAAGGGAAAAAGAATAGGAAAACAAGCATTCTGAATGTATCGCTGAGCAAATAAGTGGAAAAGAATAGAAAAACAAGCATTCTGAATGTATCGCCAAGAAAATAAGGGAAAAAGAATAGGAAAACAAGCATTCTGAATGAATCGATGAGCCAATAAGGGAAAAAGAATAGAAAAACAAGCATTCTGAATGTATCGCTGAGCAAATGAGGGAGAAAAAAGAGGAAAACAAGCATTCTGAATGTATCGCTGAGCCAATAAGGAAAAAAGAATAGGAAAACAAGCATTCTGAATGTATCGCTGAGCAAATAAGGGGAAAAGAATAGAAAAACAAGCATTCTGAATGTATCGCCAAGAAAATAAGGGAAAAAGAATAGGAAAACAAGCATTCTGAATGTATCGCTGAGCCAATAAGGGAAAAAGAATAGGAAAACAAGCATTCTGAATGTATCGCTGAGCCAATAAGGGAAAAAGAAAAGAAAAACAAGCATTCTGAATGTATTGCTGAGCAAATGAGGGAAAAAGAATAAAAAAAAAAAAACAAGCATTCTGAATGTATCACTGAGCAAATAAGGGGAAAAGAATAGAAAAACAAGCATTCTGAATGTATCGCTGAGCAAATATTTAGTGTCCTATTGGTTCAGGAGAATGCTGAACTTGTTATAGTCAAATAAAATGTATAGCTTTCAATTATTTAAAAATACGTTTAAGCTGGTGTTTTAAACACAAGTACATCTACAAGAATGTACAAAAAAGATAGGACAGAGAGATGGACAGATGAGCAAACTGACAAATGACGTGAAAAACTATAGTCTCCTTGGTGACAACAAATGGGACTATTTTAAACAAAAAAACTGGCAAAATTGAACTCTAATGAAGGCCTTCTAAAAGAACAAAAAAGCAAAGAGTTGGAGAAAGTGTGGCCAATCAAACAAAATACAAGGGTTTATAGGTTTTGGTTTATCGAGACCTATAATGCCAGCCAGTAAGGATAAATGGTGCAATATTTCCTTGTCCCAGGTGCACTTATGCCTACAGTAGCGTAACAAGAAACTGCGTCATGTAAAGCCCATCTGATTCCACCACATACTTCACGGCAAGATTATTACAGCCCCATGATGTAAAGTTGTCAAACACGCACAGGAACATACTGACCCCCACTAACATGTAACACAACCCGTTTGGCTTTGCATGTCACACAGACATCATGCGTGATACAGCCAGGCAAAACGAGGGAGTTTTGAAACCACATCATAATAATGAGAAAATACGAGAAAAAATATGCAAGAGCAGAAAAGTCACAGGTATCATGTACAAACACGTAGATGCTGATAGCAGACGCAATCTGGTATAATGAGAAAATGACAAATTAGAATTTGATACCAGAAATTTGTATTACATTGCTCGTCGCTCGCATTATTCATGAGGCAGAGTTTATTACAATGAATTATCTTATTTTAATTACGCTATACATGTTTGAATGAGTCTTTAACTTTTTGTGTAAATAACTTTGATTGCTCTGGTTGTAGAGCCAAAACACCACCAGCAAGTTTTTGCATATTTATTTCTTTGACTGTATTGGAGTGTGCGTCGCTGTACTCACTGATTATTTCACTTACAAGACGAAAGCCAGCCTTATATGGTGAGAGGAAACCGGGCTGGGTAAAACCCACAAACATAACGCAGGTTGCTGGCAAACCTTCCCTTGTACGACCAAAGAGGATCGTATTGGTGAAAGCCTTGTGGGTCTGCTCTACTGTACTAGCACATTAACCACTAGACTGTGGAGGTCCCAATTTTTTTTGGTAAAAGTGAGCAAAGATCTACATGCACATATCTCTAGTTATTCATACATGTACATAGTACAACGTACACTGGCGGGTACTGCAAGAACATGTAAAATGTTTACATGTAATCAATAGAGAAAACAAGCTGACCACTGTAAACTGTTCTGGTGACAAGCCAGTACATTTGTGTACGGTTGATTCTGTGTTGTTTTTTTTCCTTTTTTCAAAATGGCTCTCTAACTGTTGATTAATCCATATATCTGATCTACGCTAAGATGGCTGCCATCATGTACATTCATGAATCAAGACTCCCACACAATTTCACCTCATTCCAGCTAAATAGAAAGCCATTCCTTCCAAGTCTTTGCACAGCTTTTTACTGAGTTTGAGAGGCGCTTTGATGATGTATTTCTTGACGCAATAAAGTTTGCTTAAGCGCCAAAAGGGTTCTTGAAGATCATTTAACATGATATTGAAATCAAGAACCAAAGCCTGTATGATTAAAAAAAAAAAAAAGGGACCCAACAGCATTTTTTTGGAGCTCTTAATGTTTAATGATACTTGAAGGAGATTGGACTATATGGCACCTTGCAATGATACATACATGCCCTCAGAGATATGCCTATAATGGCTTCATTAGTTCTTGGGTTATTTAATCCACTGTTGTTCACCTCATAAAAAAATAAAGCCCCCCCACCCCAAAAAAAAAACCCACCATCATTAAAACATTCTTTGCTCTGAGAATGTGTTGGGTTATTGCCAGGATGTCTACATTTCCGTGGCTGATGTCACTCAGTGTTAACATAGGACATATTATATGTGAGAGCTCTAGCACATAATATACTGCTGATATGGCATGAAAATATGCCAAAACTGAGACAACAAAGTTAACGTAATCAAGCCCATACCAATCAACAATCCAGGATATATATACACTCCAATACAGCTGTGTCACTCCTCGCCTATTTAGACACATTAATTTGTATCGTACCAGGAATGACAGTCTGGGTGGACAACATGAAAAATTTATTTATTTCTACGATAGAAGTTTTACACCATACTCAAGAATATCTCACTGATATGTTGGTGGTCAACATTATTTTGGGAGGAAACAGGGACAAAACAAAAAAGGAACCCAGTGACCATCTGCATATGTTGCTGGCAGACCTTTCCATGTGTGGCCAGAGAGGAAGCCAGCATGGGCTAGATTTGAACTCACAATGATCACATTTGTAAGAGGCTCCTGGGTTTTTCTTCTGTACTAGCAAGCTAACGAAGCTGACAAAAATCCACAGATAGCAAGTTCTTGGGAGAGCTTCACAACCATATTAAGCCACAATTATATTTATTTGTTTGATCAGTGAGTAGTTAATGCCATACTGAAAAACTGTTCATTAATAGCATATCAGTCAGATATACAGGTGTACGAAATCAGCTAGATCAAAATAACTGTCATTATGTGCTTTTCGGAATAATCCAGGATTCTTTTAAATATTTGAAAATATCTGTAGCAGGAAAATAAAGATCAGAACATAAAATAGATTCTACTGCTATGCTCTCCTGAACTTCTGAATTACATCAATCAAATGACAAACAACAGTTCTACCTCATATAAATATTTATTATTCTATCCATGATCTTTGTCATGTATTTGTTCGATCTGTACAGGAAAGATGCAATGCAACACCTGTCCCAATGTTCATGAGATCAATGACACATTTCGTTTATTTGTGGATCCATATGAACAGTCAGAGACACTGAACAGACAAGACAGACTGAGTGTTGTAGGCGCATCTAATGCGGGCAGACTGTATACACATAGTGAAGATTAATGTAGATATAGTGAGGCTACTCCATCCATTGGCACAATGAGCTGCCACCACCACTAACCTATATACATGATTTATAACCTTCAGCAAGACTTCACCACTGTAATTTTGAGTGTGATTTAATACCATTATCCCCGCTTCCCCTCCGCAGCTGCTAAGACGAGAAGCGCTATACCAAGGCAGCATGTGTTATTAATGGGGCAAGGGGCTGTCGTGCCAGATCCAGTACACCCACACACAGTCACATAGGTTTCCTGGAAGCTTTTTAGTATTTAAACTGAGGGTTTTATACAATGTACATACTGTGACATGTGACATGTGCCCTGTATATACAAACCCATTTACTAATATCCCTCTCCTTAATAAATGAATTGGCACACAGTGCCCCCCATAGACTGTATCAGTGTGTCATGAAGATAACTATCAATGAATTGACAAACAGGGGCCACCATACACTGTATCACTATGTTATGAGGATGGCTATAAATGAATTGGCACATAAGGGTCACCATAGACTGATACAGCTCATGTATCACAAGGATGTCTAAATAAATTGGCACAAAGGGGCCACCATACACTGAGTCAATGTGTCATGAGGAAGACTATGAAGGAATTGCTACAACGGGGCTACCACAGACTGTATCAGCATATTATAAGGATGACTAAACAAACTGGCACAAAGGGCCACCATAGACTGCATCAGTATATGTCATGAGTACAATAATACTCATTTGAGCCGAGTGTGGCATACACATGTACATGCATACCTTATATAACCTAATCTGAGACCTGTACTATTTTTGATTAAGACTGGATGTGTCATATGACAAGAAATGAGACCTGACTCATGGATCAATACTAACCATCTTCAACCTGACTGCATGTTAGAAGTCTCTATCCCTGACTATAGGTTAGAAGCCTCTATCCCTGACTAGGTTAGAAGCCTCTATCCCTGACACAAGCCTCTATACTTGACTACAGGTTAGAAGCATCTATCCCTGACTACAGGTTAAAAACCTCTATCCCTGACTAGGTTTAAAGCCTCTATCCCTGACTACAGGTTAAAAGCCTCTATCCCTGACTGGGTTAGAAGCCTCTATCCCTGACTAGGTTAGAAGCCTCTATACCTGACTACAGGTTAGAAGCATCTATCCCTGACTATAGGTTAAAAGCCTCAATCCCTGACAAGGTTAGAAGCCTCTATCCCTGACTAGGTTAGAAGCCTCTATACCTGACTATAGGTTAGAAGCCTCTATACCTGACTACATGTTAAAAGCCTCTATACTTGACTACATGTTAAAAGCCTCTATACCTGACTACATGTTAAAAGCCTCTATACCTGACTAACTATTAGTCCTGAACGTAAAATGAACGTAACTATTTTATGTTAAAAGCCTCTATACTTGAGGGGGCCTCCGTGGCTCAGTCGGTTAGCGCGCTAGCGCAGCGTAATGACCCAGGAGCCTCTCACCAATGCGGTCGCTGTGAGTTCAAGTCCAGCTCATGCTGGCTTCTTCTCCGGCCGTAAGTGGGAAGGTCTGCCAGCAACCTGCGGATGGTCGTGGGTTTCCCCCGGACTGTGCCCGGTTTCCACCCACCATAATGCTGGCCGCCGTCGTATAAGTGAAATATTCTTGAGTACGGCGTAAAACACCAATCAAAAAAAAAAAAAAAAAAAAAAAAAAATCTATACTTGACTACATGTTAGAAGCCTCTATACCTGACTACACGTTAGAAGCCTCTATCACTGATTGCATGTTAGAAGCCTTTATACCTGACTATAGGTTAAAACCCTCTATCCCTGACTGCATGTTAAAAGCCTCTATCCCTGACTATAGGTTAGAGGTCACTGTACCTAACTATAGGTTAGAAGCCTCTATCCCTAACTATAGGTTAGAAGCCTCTATCCCTAACTATAGGTTAGAAGCCTCTATCCCTGTCTATAGGTTAGAAGCCTCTATCCCTGACTATAGGTTAGAAGCCTTTATACCTGACTATAGGTTAGAAGCCTCTATACCAGACTGCTTTCAACATACTTAATCCTCATGTATAGCCTTGGAGGGATTCTTGAGCAAGCAATTTTAATAAGGATTACACAAGGAACTGAAATTTATAGTTTATACCGGTATTTATTGTCAAATACATTTAAAATGTATTTTTTTGCACAGGTGAATATTTCCTTTATCGATACTAATTACTGTAATTCTTCGACCTTTTCACAAGTTGGCATATGTTGGTGTATTCAAGCATATTCTCAAGGAATTATTCTGTGTAAACTGATAAAATTATACTTTTTGTGAAGCCCTGAAATTAGCCAAGTCTACAAAATCAAATTGTAAGTGTGCATAAATTGTACTGGAAGCTGCTCTGAAAAGGTTGAGGAATTAGGTTAAGGGCATAAGGAGTTCAATTTTGTAGCAATTAGCTGATGTACAGATCCATATATACTGAATATATTATACTTATATAAGCGCCATGATAACAGCTTATTGAAGTTTCCTTCACTTCTCAGTGATTTAATTAACACCAGTGTATTCCACCCAAATTCAACAGGCGCAGCACAATGACCCTGGGGCCTCTCACCAGTGTGATCACCGAGTTCAAATTCAGCTCATGCTGGCTTCTTTTCCCGGCGTATGGGGGAAAGCCTGACAGCAACCTGCTGATGGTTATGGGTTTCCCCTGGGATCTGCCCAATTTCCTCTCATCATAAAGATTCCTGAGTATGGCGTAAAACCCCAATCAATAATTAAATGAATTCACTGCAACATCCTCGGTACCCAAAGTTGTCACCAAATTGATTTATTTATTAACTTGATTGGTGTTCTACGCCGTACTCAAGAATATTTCACTTATACGACGGTGGCCGGCATTATGGTGGGATGGTGGGAGGCAGAGCCCGGGGGAAACCCACGACCATCCACAGGTTGCTGACAGATCGTCCTACTTATGGGAAGAGAGTCACCGAATTGAAAGCATATTGCTAGTATTAGCCAAAAATGCATTTGCAAAATGCAAAATGTAGAATATCATCTCATGTTCCACGCAAACCTCAAAACACCTTTCTAAAATCAATAGAACTCTCAGAATCAGGAAAAATGTGCAATTTATGTGACAAAGTTTATGGTCATTTAGGTTATATCACATAAGACCAATATAAGACCAATAAACACTGTCCAGGAAAATGGTTCAATTTATTCCTTTTTTCTTTACAGTTTTTCCAGCTAAGTAAAATGTAATTAAAATATCAGATTCTATGATGGTTGCATATAATAAATCAATTTGTAAATATATCAAACTATTTTTCTGGACAGTGTTAAATGGTCATGTGTCTAGTGTTTTCTCTGCCTTTAATAACACCTTACAAGGTACTGAAATGTCATCCCCAAAAATTCCTTCTCAAAAAAGAGTTGGAAAAACTTGCCGTAACATCAGAGTTCCTAAACTCTGACTGTATGGTCCATAAAGCCCAACTTAGAATTCAAATGTTCAAACACCTTTAACTCTTTTCACTATTATCTAAAAAATGAAGGTATATTTATGCATAGTTTTAAGTGGTCTATTTAGGGATAAATACTTTGATTTTTAGAACTCTTTTCCTTTAAGAGCATGAGCTATATACTTTTATAATAATGAGCCTCAATGTGAGGCGACTTGAACATTGCAGGATGCCACAACTATATTCCAAATTTGAGCTTCAACAATTTATGGGATAAGGATGTTTTTTTTAAAAGGGTTCTTTCCTTCAATTCCAGATAACATCAACAGTACATTCAATATTTCATTCCACCAGAGCATAAGCATATATATATAAGGAATCAACCAAAGAATGGATTATTGATGTGTTCATAGCTTCCAGAATTTCAAAAACACAAATACCTGGGCACATGTGTGACATTAGAAGATAGAAAGCCTGTAGTATAAGCTCTAAAATGTCAACAGCATCAACCATACCTTCGCCATTACAAAGTATCTGCCACTGATTTCTTTAATCAACACAAAAAATAACAGCTCTTCATTTGTCTGTAGTAAATGTAAGCAATGGTGTGTTTTCATTTTTTTTTCTGTTATCATAATCAAAGACACATGCACTGTTTATAGTAACAATACACATGCACTGTTTATTGGACACAAAAAATTCATAATGAGCTGTATTTTCTTCAGTGAAAAGTCCAACACTAAACTAAAATAATCCTGCATCAATTTTTTCAGAAGACTATCACACAACACTTAAACATTAAAGTTAGCTATGTTTAAAAGCATGTTTACAAAGAATCTGGAATTTTCAAGGGAATCTGTCAACCAGTATTGATTAGAAATGAAAGCAAAGAATTACTGTTAAAAATTCCGAGATTCCCAAATAACATGCAAAATATTCATAAAACTTTCCCAGGAAATAAGACTGGCAGGATAAATCCGGGAAAACTTTCATCTCATTTCATTGTTACGTTATGCTAAAAAAAAAAAAAAAAAAAAAATAACTAGTGCAAGATCACACCAGCCTTTGAATAAAATTTACATGCAATCTTGTGTTTCCTGATAGGATAAGCATACATGTAAAATCCCATCTGCCAGCTCACAATATGCAAATACTGACCAAACACGACTAAGCAGATCGTATTGTTTGAATTCGCTTCATATAGAGTACATCAAATCCCTTGACACGCCGCTGACACCACTTCAATATTTCCTGTTTACCAACACAGTGAAAAGTTCTGACAATTAATTCTAGGCCGAGAGTACTAGGTGCACTTCTGATTATCTCTGCGCCATCAGGCCTTGTATGGGGACTATATGTCAGTCCTCTCCAGGGAATATATACAGAATTATTCAAACCATTGCCTGTCTGCTTGAGTACAAAAAGAAACAGTATCCATGCAGTTACAGGGCAGGGCTGTGTTTACAGAGTGTTAATGACTTATATGAAATAAATAGCTACAAAATATCAACCGTGGATCTGGCCTAATTACGCTCATGCGGGAACAAGTATCCATGAGTGATAAGGACTGGCAGCCATATTGAAAACAGTTGAAGTGATAATGGTGTACAGCACTAGAACAGTTAATACATTTGTCTGAAAAAGCGCAGCGACTTCCATGATTCACCCGTAGAACTGACAAAATCGCTGTACTTCAAAAAATAATTAACTCAGTGCATGAGGAAATGTACAATTTAATAACGTTAAAATGCCTACTGTTGGGGATGTTAGAAACAAATAATGCACCATACACACAATGTAATATGAGGAAAAAATATGCATATGTCTCAATGTTCCCACAGTTCATCGCACCCACAATAGTTCAGTACATTACAAACTGGTTATTTTAGTCATTATGTTTTGTATTTTTTATTCAAGTAAGCAGGTGTTCTACATGCAACTAACGCCTGCACATCACCAATGCATATATAACAAAGAGAGGCTAAGTTTTTGAGTACTGTTTTAAAGCACGTACATAATATAGTACATGTGCAATCACGAAACTGGTGTCTTCAGGCTAAACAGTTTGCACAATCAAATGCATTTCAGAAAAAAAAAAAAAAAAAATCCTAATAACTGTCTGTTTTTCAGACCTATAATTTCTTACGACAACAGAGCATCAGAGTTACCTCATAAACATTCGACTTCCAAAACCACACATACATGTACACATGTTTAACACACACATATATCCAACCCACCCCAGCACCGCAATTCTTTTCTGACACCTATAAACTGGAATGGTACCATAGCTGAAATCTGAAACACTGCTGGGAAAAAACATGAATGTTTTGAACTTAAACAAACCATTCATGCTTTGATTAACTATATGTCAGGCTTTCCAAGTTAAGTCTGTTGCATGCATATCAAAATACTATCTGTAGCTGGTATATATGCACAGGTAAATTGCCAGGGCAAGCTTTCACAACAATGTTGCCTTAGGACTTAGCCACATGGGAACAGTGTTGTCATGGGACTTTAATCAACCTCTCAGTTTGCAATGTTGCCATGATGCTTTGCCGCAGTAGACTTCTCCATCAATATTACCACGCAGTACAACTTGCCTCTGAAGCATCAGAACAAGCACAGAAACTATAACTGTGTTCTTCCCCAAAATCATCTTCATAATAGGCTGTAGGTATATTGTATCACTGACAGCAATAGGCTCAATATTGCTGATTACACATTATGCATTTAAGGTTTGTTGTTGTAAGATGTAATGCACTACATTAAAATAAACAGTATATTAAACTTACCTTATTTCTATCAACCTTCTGTTACGAGTCTCTATCTATAAAATACAATATACGCAGACTTTATAACAACTAAAATGAACAGAGGATAAGATAATTACATTTTTAAATAACAGAAGTAATATTCAACTCCAATTGCTTTGCACATGAAATAATGTTCTTTCATTTTCATCTTCTTAATATTCTGACAGCTTAAGGTCTTTTAAATACATTCAAATGTCCCACTGCAAAACTGACATGAAACATACAAGACGCTGTGAAAAAAGAATAACTGATACTTCATAGATCATGTCCAAAAACACTTGTTATCCCTCATGCAAGCAACAACATATCAACAACATCATATTTAATCACAAATCCATCTACATGTTTCTTATATCTTGCTTGACCTTCGGCATAATCCGACGATAAAACACTGATAAAGACTGTTAATGTTAAGCTTACCTCCTCACATGCAGTCTCAGCTTGCAATAATCAAGATGTGAAGTCCTTAGTGCATCAGATTTTGATGCTGTTTTTTTGTTTTTGTGAGGTCAGCCCACCATACAGTTCCTTCTTTTCAACTTCAGACAATATCTTGAAGCTTGAGATAGGATGTTATGAATCAAACTCCTCTCTTAAGAAGTCAATTCCCCGTCTGAAAGCTCATCTTTGGCCTTGTCAACAATTATTTCTACTGATCTTTTGTAGAAGTAACTCCAACTTGCTCTTACATAAACATACACAAGTACAGATCCATTATCTTGAAGCCTTTCTTTGAGATAAGCGTGATGAATGTGTCTTCGCTTATAGTGAAGTGTCTTCACTTTTCAAAGATCCGGCAATAACCTGAAGCCTTTCTTTGAGATAAGCGTGATGAATGTGTCTTCGCTTATAGTGAAGTGTCTTCACTTTTCAAAGACCCGGCAATATGCAGATGTCGCAGATCCGTAATTATTTCTTCGGCATGCTCTTATTATCACTCCAACTTTACATACATAAACATGCTCAAGTATAGTTCCTTCTATCTTTAAATTGAAGCAAAATCTTAAAAGTTTCTCTTTAAAATGCAAGATGTGGATCAGTAACAATTTCCTTGAAAATGTTTTGCCATCGTATGATGTTATCCCCCTGTTCATATCATATCAGCTTGCTGTGTGAAGTGAGGTTGACATATACACAGGTTCATTTGGGATCCCGTTCTTCCCGAACGGGATCCCTATTGTAATTGTTCTGTTTTTTCTTATTATTATTTTTTTTTCACTGACTTTGTTAGCAAGGAAACTCCTACACCGTTCAACATAGAAGTCCCAAATTTTGCTCATGTATTCTGGTGGTGATTATCTCGGGACAAATTCTCCATTTTTTTTGTCACGTGGTTCGGCCGCCATATCAAATTTTGTGTAAAACCTTTAAAAATCTTCTTCTCTTCTTCAGAACCACTGAACCAATTGTTTTCAAATTTGACATGCAGCTAGAAGGTTACAAGATACAAAAAAGTTTGCAAAAATGGTTGACTTCCGGTCAAAACTCTGGAAGCTCGCCATTGGTCGAAGTTGTGACGTCACAAAAAGTTCTGAAATGTCAATTGTTGCCAACATATTCTGGTGTATCTTGAGCTGCTGATTCCGAATCTGCTTTGATTTTTTGCATATCTATGTAACTTTTTGAGATATAAGCAAAAAACTAAAAAAATTACGAAACTTCAATGACCTGTAACTCGAGAACTATGGGAGATAGAAATGTGCAACCTGTACCAAATAGTAGCCCAAGACTTGCTCTTTTGAGCACTCACCAACAGATTTGAGCTACGATCAATGGTTTTCTCGCTAGAAGCGTTTAAATGACAACACCGTTTTTTGTTTAGAAAAAGATGACAATCCTATTGCTTTAACATGGAGTTAGATGGGGACTGCACTGGGTTTATAGTATTTTACCTGCTGCTTTCGGCTGCACTATCCGTGATCTCCCGAAACGGTTGTAGGATGACATTCAGCTATACAGAACTCTATTAGATGGCGTAGAATTTTAACTACAACAGCAAACGACGAGGGCATGTAAAACTTAGCTTTGTTTTGTGCAGGCATTGTCTTCTGTACTATACGTTAACCAGGCCAGGGTGATTGACAGACATCGACACGTGCCCTGGTCCAGGTGTTGACTTTCTGACAACGGCATAGATATCAGTAGGGCATTGAGTCTGCATGGCAGGTTGCGGATTGAGACATGAAAGTGCAAACTTTGTTTTTTCTTTCTTTCTTTTCTCTTACTGCTGACGCCTGTCAGTCATGTCAGAGTTCGATCCCATCTTAGCCAATTTGTCAGGCGATGAAAATGTTGTCAATTTCAAGGTTTTAAGTAGGCTGCTAGGTATAGTTGGATGTTCTGACGACAAATCTGGTGGTTTTTTCCTTTCTCTGACACCCGGTTTTGTCGCCAATTGCCATGAAAGTGCAAAAAAGTGCAATTTTCGCTCATGTTTGGAGGTCAGGTGACACAAAACCGCTGCAGCTGTGGAGCTGAAAATGACTGAGTACAAAGGGCTATATGGGTACTGTAGGTGTGCGGAAAATCGTTGAACTGTCATAATAAATGTGGGAGTTGCAGGGCTTGAAAAATTGTCCAAAGACCGTCATGTTGCGATCAAAACGCGAAAAAGCGCCATTTTTCACAATATTTGGAGGTCTGGTGAGAGAAAACTTATACAGCTGTAAAGCTGAAAATCATTGAGTGCAAAGTCTTACACATGTACTCTATGTGTGCTAAAAATCTGTGATCTGTGTCAACAAACACAGGACATGCACGTTTTCAAAGAATGTCCTAAAGCAGATTTACCTCATTCGGCACGTTTACATAAACTTGCTGTTACAAGGGCTGTGTATTATTGGGTGGGGAAAACGTCATCGATCCGATCCGGAATCCCGGCTTAGGATCTCCACTTCGTAGATCCATTCTAGTTTACATTGTTTCTCCTCAGTAAGTTACCCATATTGCAATGGACTAACTGGTAACCACAACTGACTTTTGGAAATGTTACAAGACAATTCCTCAAACATTCGGTGATTCAACAGACTTTAATCTGTATTCATGTCGTCAGCCATGGTATCGACTGAATATTCAAAATTTCCAAAACACAATGCAGTATATTTTGAACTTCAAGGAAAACAGAATTTTTCTTGAGCCATATATTCCTGAGAAGCACGGTGATATTTTAAAAACATGCAATTACCAATGTTAACGATATCACATTAGACTGATGTCAACATTTTCAAGTATGAAATGGAAAGAAATCAACTGCACAAATTATTTGAAATGTCTTCATATTATTCTATGGAATTGATCAGCATATGAATATTTTTTAATTGGCTGGTTTGCACAGAAGCACCTTAAATTTTGCCATAAACTGCAACATTTGAGTTCTATTTTAATATCTGTAACATCAAACATCCATTTGTTTGCCATTAAAATTTTAAAACTTTTTACCAGATATCAACTCGAGAACAAAGAAATGTATAAAACAAAGAAATGTATAAAACAATGAAATGTATGTGAAGGATACATTTATTAATCAACATTTTTTGAAAATTCCAAACTGATTTCATTGTGGTAATTGTAGTACACCCATGGGATTTGTGCCTTCTACAGCTCTACAGGGCAGACTTCAAGACTCTTAAACATATAATGGAAATTTCACTGATTATATATATAAGTTTTAAATGCTTGCATAGCTCTAAAAAAAACTATAAACATGCCATCTTTGATAAATGATAAATACATGTACATTATCTAGCCAGAGAAATGTCAAAAGAATCAAAGAATCTCGACTGCTTTTACCTTATATACACATGCCCCAATTCCTCAACCTTTTCACACATGAAAGGGCAACTTTCAGAGCAATTTATGCGCATTTGGTTGGATTAACCAATTTCAGGGCTTCACAAAAATTATAATTTCGTAAGTCTACACTGAATATTACCTTCAGAATATGCTTGGATAAACACCTTGCAACCATGCGAATGGGTTGAAGAATTACAGTAAGCACTGTTTATATGTCTATATTCATGTATCTGTAATTTCAAACTGTTCAAACACATAACAAGGCTGCAAACAGAACACTGTGGAAAACAGTGCAGTTTCGTCTATAGTCAATTTCTTTTAGAGAGTCACCGATATTCAGCTGTGTATAAATCAGTCATTCTCACTACCAAAATAACCTTTAGTCAGTGACACGTACCAACATAAGCTTTACACACTGATGTTTGAAGATCACATTATTGCAAGATAAGTCCATAAGCTCGGTTTTGACGGCAAGAACCCATTGCCTCAGGTGACGTCATAATTATTAAGAAACCAGTGGCGTGCTGGACAATGGGCGGAGTTCAACGTGTTTTGACGAACATCAGTCATCTAAGCTGATATCGATGTTTCTGACATTGCCATATTTGAAATTGTTTACACATTTTAATAATATATAACCGTAACAAATGAATTTTATTTTTTGTAGTATATGATCTTGCCGCAGTATGATTTTTAACTCTTTTTAAAATAATTATGACGTCACCCAGGACAATGAGTTTTTGGTCTTGAAACTGAGCTGCTTCTGTTTAACATCATAAAGTAGAAGAGTTTGAAGTTGATTTTCTCATTGCCCTGGGTGACGTCATCATTATTTTAAAAACAGTGGCATGCTGGACAATGGACGTGGAGAGTATTATAAATTTGTTTTACAACAGGTGGACCAACATGCGGTCAGAACAAACTCCACGCAGTAACGCACCCTACACTACACTCTCAGCGAATACACTACGTTGTTTCCTGAAACAAAATTTCCTAACATCCAGCTTTAAAATTTCTCTTCTAACTTATCCATGTGTAGAGCTTGTGTTGTTACGTGTAACTGACAAAAGGAAATTTTGGTAGCGAGCAGCTAAAAACAGGCCACTCTTTAAAAGGAAATAGACTATAGTGAAAAACCTTCAACAAATTTAAGAGATGAATATGATTTATATGAGAATATACATTTAACATAGTACCGTGTTAAATCCCTCCAGTCTACATCTAAGACAATTACAGCGTTTGTTTTATTGCAATGCTCCAGACTGTTTCACTGATAGGTCTTCATGGCTAAAGGAAACCTACCAAAGACCACCAAGCACCTGAAAAACCTTCCAACTTCAGGCTGCAGACCATCTAATAGCAGCTCATGTTTCAAACTGGAACGTCCTGAATACAGTAGGTTGTGTGCTGTGTGACTCGGAATGGTACCAGGCTTTCAAAGCCTCATCTACAATAGCAGTATAAAAAGTCAGTCTTTCATTCCAGTAGACAACATTTGCCAGGAACTTTTTCCAGCAGGAATGAAGATTTAAAACTAGTCTAAAACATATACATTACAGTTCATCTAGTTCAACTAGATGTAGGTGTATGTAAATGTTCACAAATAATGCTACTCTGCCACAAGCAAATAAAAACACCACAGCCACTAAATAATCTATGTTAGAAAAAAAAAAAAGCCCCCCAAAAAAAACAAACAACAACATTAACTCAATCACACAATATTAATTGTGCCTAAAAGGAACAGCTGGCACATGTGTACAGGTATGGAAAGAAAACTCAAGTTATTTTTCCAATGACTATCTTAAAACACAGGCATTCAGAGCAATTATTTCAGAAGATTTCATTGTTGTCATTGTTTTGTTTTGTAAACCCCGATTTATTAAACGGTTGATTAGAATCCGTTCTTCAAAGTTTCTTGGCTACAAACTAAGTAAAAAAAACAACAGCAAAAAACACCTCTGTATTAAGGTGAGAGAACTGAGACACCATAGGGTCCATGTATGGATGTATTTAAACAAAATTAAAAAACCCCAATCCTTCTAGGATTTAATGGGATAATGATATAAGTGTTCCTCCGATCATTAGCCTGGAAGGTGCTTGGGAGTCTGCAGGGGATGAAGGGACTACCAGTACATTAGCATATCCATGGTCAGGCATCTCCACGGTGACGTCCGCACATATATACACACACACACTGTATAGGCACCACAAACTCTGTTTGATAAAGGTGAACTCACTGTTCCTCAAAGTGACCTGAAAGTACATGGATTTATTTATTCATTTCATTGGTGTTTTATGCCATACTCAAGAATGTTTCACTTAAGCGACGGCGGCCAGCATTATGGTGGGTGGAAAACCGGGCAGTGCTCGGGGGAAACCTGCAACCATCTGCAGGTTGCTGACCGACCTTCCCACGTACGGCTGGAGAGGAAGTCAGCATGAGCTGGACTTGAACTCACAGCGACCGCACTGGTGAGAGACAGCTGGGTCTTTCCGCTGTGCTAGCTCGCTAACCAACTGAGCCACAGAGGCCCCCTGAAAGTACATGGAAGCATTTAATGCACTACAAAGCACAAAGTTTCCAGACCCATGGCCCAAACATATGTTTCCCGTATTTTTTTTTTTTTTTTTTTTTTGTGCATGATGGCCATGGTGAAGAACAGTTTCATTGTAAATTGATTTATTTATTTGATTGGTGTTTTACACAGTACTCTCACTGCAAACTGACTGAGTTACCTTCAATAAATAAAGATATTATTATTATTATTATTATTATAAAAGAAAATACTTTTCAAGGATCTAATATCTTATGTTTCTAGGACATTCAAGAACAATTCATTTTAAATATAGCTACCTTCATGTGGAGATTAATGTAAACCTTTTTTGAACAGCTTGTTTACCCCTCTATTTACATCACAATGCAGTATATGACAACACTGAAAATATGAGTACTGTCATAAGCTAATCTGCCTTTCCAAAGTGACTGTATAAGACAACTGACAAAACTGGAGTAAAATGGTCTAAAAATAAAATAACAGAATTCAAACAATTGGCTTGTTTAATGCCATCCCTAAATGCCTTCAAAAAACTTCACTCAACTTGTGTCTCAGGTACACCCAGTTCAAACGCACACGCTTTCTGGCTTTATCACACAGAGTTTGCAGCTACGAGGATCAGGTACATGAAAAACAGCTTATACACATGTTCTCACTTTAGACTAAAAGCTTTACTTAATTTCATATAAATATATGTAGATATTTTGTTCCAGTTACATAAGCACAATGCTATATTCTACTGTTTACATAGTGCACAGAAGAATGATGACATGGAATTTGCAGGGATGTGAAAATGACTTGTGCTCTAGCTATGTTCTAATGATCTTCATTTAACTGTTTCGAATTTGATTTAAATATAATGTACATGAATTTAAAAAAAAAAGGTTTGGGGATGGTGTGAACATTATATAAAACTAGAACAAGAAGGAAGCTCCCTAATGGGAGATGGGGGTGAACATTATGGGGATGGTGTGAACATTATATAAAACTAAAACAAGAAGGAAGCTCCCTAATCCTCCCCCCCCCCCCAACTGATATACAAGTGAACAGATAGCAATAGATAGTCTGTAATTATATAGGTTACATGTACCAGAGATTTGACATAGAGATATACTGTATGAGGTCAACTAGGCAGGTAAATGTAGGTCATGTTAAGGTCAAGTTATGGCTTTCTAGATTCAGATAACTATAAAATCCAAGGCTAACTAATGCCAGCTGGTGAATTCTCACCTGTCCAATAGCAAGCTAGGACAAGGTGAGAACTTGCCCACAGAGATATCTATCGTTTATCACCTTTCAACGCTACAAACTATAAAGCCCCAGACGACAACAAAATTGCTGTTGATAACAACAGTGTCATACTGACATATATGTACCTGTATATATACACATGGAAATATAAAAGTAAATTACAACTGACCCAGTTGCGGTCAGTAAATACTGACCGCAACTGGGGCACTATAGTGATAAGTGGTCACTGTGTCGCTCAGCGAAGAATCGATGGGAAAATCTGACCTCTTTCTACAGGATAAAGGCGTTATGATTTAAGTCGACTGTACTGAGGGGACAGCTGGAGTGGCAATGATCGCCAGGAAAATAAATCATGTACCTGACACTCTTGACAAAGACTAACCCTCCAGGTTTATGCCAAATCTTTTTGAACCTGTGTTTAACGCAGTCAGTACAGTGAAATAGAGCTCAAGGACATTAAAACATAATTAAGGGATTGCTGAGGGTAGCGGTATAACAGTCCTGTAGTTGGTGGTATTCCATCTATGCTGGTCTTCTTGATCTACCTTTGAGGTGTGTAAAAGTGCACAAGCTTAGCACTGCCTTAGAGGAGTACAACATGAAAAAAAAAAGACAATGACAAAGATCAGAGGCATTATCACTCATGGTAACAAGGACTGAGAGAAACCCAGCACCGTGCTGATAAGTGCTTGAGTTTCAAGTTTACTGGACAGCTGACCTTAACAAAAAAAGCTTACCCAGACACCAGCGCCACTTTCCCCTACACTCACAATCACCTTGGGTGGATATGCATACAGAAAACTCCCTGTAATTATCGTACTCTATACATGTGTAGCTGTGCAAATTGACCAACCTATAGAGGTAAAAATTGGCTGGGTGACGTGATTTGTGGATGATTTGATATTTCCCTCTGTATGCCATCGAATCCTAACAATAAAAAAACCCATTTATACCTACACAAGTATCCAAAAATTCACTTTCTGTCAGATTTCCCAGCATTGTGGTCATAGGTCAGGTATCAGGGATAATCCGAACATATATATATATATATATATATATATATACATATGATCCAAATTCCTGTGACCACAAGGTAAAACCAAGTAGAATTTTCATATCCCATTCCTGATCAAAATGCTTAACTGAGACCAGTTTATTCTGGATTTTTCCTGAAGAAAGTAGACATTCAACACTTTTAACTCTCTCTCTCTCTCAAAAAAAAAGTCATTTTCATAGAACTCAGGCACATTAGGCTTGTCATTTTCATAGAACTCAGTCGAATTAGGCTTGTCATTTTCATAGAACTCAGTAACATTAAGTTTGACCCATAACGGTTTACACTTTATGCTGCCATGTCTGCTAAAGCATGTGTGGTCACCAATGAAAAGTTAACTGGGCATGCTCAACATTGTTTGTAAACACAGCAACTGCTGTGCTGAAACAACTCCCTATGAAGTGTTTCATACTGAAGGCCTAGGGTCATGCACTACTCCTTTGCCATATCCCCCTCAGGTGTAACAGATTGATGATCCCCCAGGACAAAACCAGTGCACCTGGACAAACCGCTCTCTCTCCCCACCCTCCTACCCCTTAAGCCCTGCCAAGGCAAAATTTCACTGGTTCTTGTAGGAATTCAACCAGACAAATGACTAATGCCTAACACTGGTGCCCCTGAAAACAGATTCTGACAACCGGGGTGACATCATGTGCATGTTTGACTGCATGTGACCCAACACGACCAGTTGGGCCGGAAAATGTGAGCCACAAAAATATGACTAATACCCTAACAGAATTTCTTTCACTGCATATGTTACAAAATCAAATGCACTTGAAATTTGCTCAAGGGGAAACAACTCAACCAAACAAAGCCTGAGCATGACTTCATTTTTAAGAAATTGACACATAGGATTGATATTCTTGACACCATTGACAAATTAAGAAGAGTTAGCGAGAAGCACTGGGAATTCCAGAGAGGGAATATCAGCATATTACAGAAATAGTCAAACCCCACAAAAGACTGTATTGCCAATTACTTGGTCACTTATTGATTATAGCGCTGGGTCCAGCAAATCCTTCAGTCACATCGAAGACGGGGCGGTTTCCTAGAAGCGGCAGGAGGCCACATGATGGAAACATTTTCTTGTCTGGCATTCCACGAGCCGAGCCGCAGCCAGCCATGGTGGCACTGAGAGGCCATCAAAAGCTTCCCGTGTCAGATGGTGTGAAAAATGAGTTTAATAATATCCATCCAATCCAGAAACCTGAGCATGCTTCACTGCACAGAGATACTGGCATACGATTTCTCCTGTGGCACACTTTCATTATCCGGCCCCAAGATAAAGGTATTCCCCGTTCAAAGCACGTTTCTACTTTACATGTACATCAATAAGATCAACATAACCATTACATTAACCCATTAATTATGCATGACGACTGTAACTTTCACAAAGACACCCGGCCAAATCAGCACGCATGTCAAATCCCAAAAACCTTCGTAAAAACATACGGCAATCACTCACTAACTTTAGTGATAAACAAAAAATGTTCACAGTGTAATATTCTATGTACACACACAACAAACTGATTAGTTTTCTGACGATGTAACAGAATACAATAGTACCACCTTTGCCTGTTGGCATTTTAATTACAGCATAGCCGTTTTATTAGTCCCTTAGAGCATATAAACATTCTGACATTCTCACAGTTTGACACTACTCTGCGTTACATACTCGGCTATCGCATGGCCAACAGTGTAACACATACTTAATACGCCCTGATCTGTGCTATTACATGAAACCGATTAATGCTATGCCATCGATTTTTTTTTTTTTTTGATTGTTGTTTTACGCCGTACTCAAGAATATTTCACTTATACGACGGCGGCCAGCATTATGGTGGGTGGAAACCGGGCAGAACCCGGGGGAAACCCACGACCATCCGCAGGTTGCTGACAGACCTTCCCACGTACGGCCGGAGAGGAAGCCAGCATAGGCTGGTCTTGAACTCACAGCGACCGCATTGGTGAGAGGCTTCTGGGTCACTACGCTGCGCTAGCGCGCTAACCGACTGAGCCACGGAGGCCCCCTATGCCATCGACACAGATATCATACAGGTGTTTGCCAGTGTATAGAAGATCACAGATAGCATATCAGTGGTAAAATCAGTTACCTTACAGATGCAAGATCACAGGGGTCATATAGGTAGAAGATCACAGATAGCACATCAGTGGTAAAATCAGTTACCTTACAGATGCAAGATCACAGAGGTCATATAGATAAAAGATCACAGATAGCATATCAGTGGTAAAATTGGTTACCTTACACATGCAAGATCACAGGGGTAAATCACAGATGTCATAACAGTGGTAAAATCAGTTACCTTACAGATGCAAGATCACTTGGGTCATATTGGTGAAGACCACAGACATCACAAGGGTGGTAAGACCAGATGTCACACTGAGGTGTGACTGATCTCATACTGACATATAAGATCACAGGTGTTATACAGGCATGTATCAGTGTATAGAAGGCCACAGATATTACATGGGTGGTAAGACCAAATGTCATACTGAGGTGAAGATCACAGGTGTTATACAGGCAGGCCACAGATATCATATGGTTGGTAAGGCCAGATGTCATACTGAGGTGTAAGATAACAGGTGTCATACAAGCCTGTTCTAGTGTATAGAAGGCCACAGATATCACATGGGTGGTAAGGCCAGATGTCATACTGAGGTGTAAGATCACAGGTGTTATACAGGCATTTGCCAGTGTATAGAAGACCACAAATATCATATGGGTGGTAAGGCCAGATGTTATACCGAGGTGTAAGATCAAAGGTGCCATGCACGTAAAAGACAATAATTGTCATAAAGGTGTGTGCCATTATATAGACGACCACCTGAATCACAT